>NW_013665611.1:1522418-1531238 GCF_000517525.1 Limulus polyphemus
AAAGTTTATTATAGTTCTTGTTTTGGAAACACCCGATGAGTTGCAGAAATTATCCAATAAAGTGTCAGAACTACTTGCGGGTACTTAGGATTACTATTTAGAAAATCGAAAGAATACAAAGAAAATATAGTATAAAAACTCGAGTCTGGAGCTAAAATCAGATTTCTAGGAAGAACTGAGGTTCTCTCCAGAGCTAATGATAGTCCAGAATTCTCTAGAAACCATGAACATGAAAGTATCCAACCTTCAACGCTTTATCAGGCCAACTCTGTTGTAAGTATTGAACTGCTTTCTCTCTCTTAGTCAATTAATGTAATTTTGGATAAGATTATAAAATAATCATAAGAAAAAGATATAATAACAAAATATCTTATATGTGAGTTATAAATATCAGTGTTGTTTTAATCTGAAAGTGGTTTATTATGAAAAAACAAATGATTAAACGTTTTATGTTATTAAAAGTGTATTTCATATTAGAAAACTTGAAAAACTTGGTGTATATCAGTCTCAGGATCAATTTCTTTAGTCTAACCGTAAATCTCCTCGCGTTAGTGACTTGTGAGCTCCACTCACCACTGCACTCCTCAATTGAATAAATTTGGTGTAATTAGCAGTATAGTCGAAGCTTCAACCACCAGCCCTAATGGCACAGCCCGTTACGGTTGAGCTAAGGATTCTTCTACAGTAGGTGTCTGTGACTTGTTGGTGATAAATTCAAAAAATCAATGAACAGCACTCACTCCACTTGTTTTTAAAATAATATATCTATTCGGAAGTAGTTAAACGTATATACAACAAATTATTTACACTAGAGAGATCATAGGCATATCATAAACACTATATAGTTCTTTCTTGTTGTCAAAAGTCCACTTAGGTTTATCCAATTGCTTTAGAATTTCAGTTGACAAGCCGAACTATTTTTCTCTATTACTATCGCCAAACTATCCGAGTATAGTTCACTTACTTTATCGTCGAGCTACCACGGTTCTATTGTATACTTCTAAAATCGTCTGTTGCTTTTTCTCTTTTTGTATTTCCGAGAATCGTCTCTCTATTTGTCAAGGTCCACCGAGGCTAGTTCAATTACTCTAAAACTCTCTTTGACGAAATAAGCTGTTCTTTTTATCTCTTTCAACACCGTTAGTCTCACTCTAATATATCAACCGTTAGGTCTTCCACTCCTACGATGATTAACGTTTCTTTGGCCGAATTCCTTCTCATAACT
The DNA here is from genome assembly GCF_000517525.1 of Limulus polyphemus. Classification (NCBI taxonomy): domain Eukaryota; kingdom Metazoa; phylum Arthropoda; class Merostomata; order Xiphosura; family Limulidae; genus Limulus; species Limulus polyphemus. The sequence continues at coordinate 1,523,644 of NW_013665611.1, forward strand.
TTACTTTCCTTCTCGTCTGCTCTGTCTTTGTCTGTCTGTCTACTTTTCCCGCTCATCTCACACTATTTATATGTTCATTACTTAATCGTCTGCTGGCTATATCCTCGACATCAATAAATTTCACGCGACGTTCGATAATCTCGACATCGACGAGTTACAAACACAACCTACGACTCTTACTGAGTTACGAAACTAAATTTGTCATAACATTTGCTTTAAAATAATTGCTTCTAACTCTCTTGTTATGAACAAAACTAAACAACCATACAATATTCATTCATAAAATAAATTAATTAATAATATCTACACTAAACAGTATTTTATATTATGACAGACTTGTTTGTATTTTAACTACAAGGCAGCTAAACGCTTATAAAATAATAATACCCTTCTTTTCTAAGTTTTTGATAGTAACATGGTGAGAGCTAACTAGACAAAAATGCTTTATAAAGTTTTCGCTTTATCTTCTTATCATACAGACAATTATCAGATGTTCCTTTTAATACTTTGTTCTTGCGTTAAAGGCATATATAATTATATATGTATATACGTATATATACATAATTTGATGCATGAGTGATTAAAAATACGTATATGTATAAATGTAATTTAACTTATTGAGAATAGTGCATTAACTTTTAAGGCTAAGAGCTAGTTTATGGTCTTTTCACCGTTTATATTATGAATACAAAACTCCAGTCAGCACTTAAAAAATCTGGAATACTTTTAAAGTTTGATATTTTCATTTTCCTTCATTTCAGTGGAGTGTGAGTTTAAAAGACATCTACACTCTTTTCAACGTTTTAAGTTATTGTTTAATGCCAATTTGTCTTCCATAAATAAAAGGTCTAGAAGACAAGCGCGATAAAAATTACTTACAGTTCGCTTTCAATGACATGAAAATAGCAAAACAATGATTTAGTAGGCATTTTCGACTAACATAAAATGGGATTTCTGAAGTCAGTATTACTATAGATGCTTTACAGTTGTATTTAATGTCAATTAAACAACAGAATTTTAAAGGAGTTTTTATTTCGTTCCATTCCTTTCAACCAGCTTTCTGAAAGTCTATCTAGAAATCACAAATTTTAAAAGCTTGCCTTCCTTTAATACAAATATAAATCAAGTAAAAATTAAATGGACAGAAAATGCTGTTTTTAAGTCTGCAGTTTAAATTACCGTTGTTCGATTCAATTAAATAGATTTGAATGAAACGTTTGATTGATAAAAAATATCACCAGCTTCAGAACTAAAAAGACTTGACGTTAGAATACAGTCCTTAACGTAGAGATAAAAAAATAAAGAGTTAATTATTAACGCAAACAATAGACGAACTACTGGTTAGATTTAAATTTCGCGCAAAGCTATACGAGAGTTATCTGCGCTAGTCATCCTTAATTTAACAGTGATAGACTAGAAGGAAGGAAACTAGTCAACATCACCTACCGCCAATTCTTGGGCTACTCTTTTAGCAACGAATAGTGGAATTGAGCGTCACATTATAACGTCCCTGCAGCTAAAAGGGCTCACATGTTTAATAACGGAGATTCGAACCCGCGAGCCGTAGATTGCGAGTCGAGTATCCTAACCACCGGGCCAGGAACTATTGACACAACTCAGCCCAATATACATTCCATAAAACAAACATGAAGTAATCTCTTTAAAAAAAAACATATTCGTAAAGCTAAGGGACTTACCCAGCCTTTATAGCTATCTCAATATATAATTTACTAATGACACAAAGATGGATGCATTTGATAGCAAATTCCGTAGCATAAAATTCGTGTGTTTTAAATCATCCACTATTTCATCGTGTAGGAATAACATATTCGGCACAAATTGGAGTCATTGATTTCAGTTTGTTATTGATGCAGGAAATCTTAAACAAATCAAAAATTCGATATTCAATGCAATGATTTACTATAATTATATTTTCAACAAAACAAAAAGCTAATCAATTAGACAAGCAACGATACCAATTTATGATCAGTACGACTCGATATTGGAAATTTGGAGCAACAGGTCTATTTAAAAACCAGTCTAAGAATTTTCAGCACGCCATAAAGGTAGGAGTTTTGATAAAAAATTAACAGACTGTTCTATTAGCATTAACTTTATCATCGAATTAACCAAATTTGAGCTCCCCCAGTGGAATAGCGATAAGTTTATGGACTTAAACGCTAAAATCTGGGACCCGATTCACTTTGGTGGCCCCCAAACATGCTCGCCCTTTCAGCCGTGGGGGCGTTATAATGTGACGGTCAATCCCACTATTCGTTGGTAAAAGAGTAGCCCAAGAGTTGGCGGTGGGTGGTGATGACTAGCTGCCTTCCCTCTAGTCTTACACTGCTAAATTAGGGACGGCTAGCGCAGATAGCCCTCATGTAGCTTTGCGCGAAATTCGAAAAACAAACAAACAAACACTTTGGTGGACACAAGAGGTAGCCCGATGTGGCTTTGCTCTAAAAGAAACAAATTAAATTTGAATGAATCATTTAAAACAGTAAATAATATTCTATGCAAGGAGCAACACGATTTTTAGCTCTATCTTGTTTTTTTTTTTTTTTTTTGTTTTTGGTAATATCTAAAAATGTCCAACTCTTTCTTCCAAACATTATGCCCAGTTTTATTGCATAAAAACCTAATAAAATAATAAAGCTACGTTCTAAATTTTTCTCTCATACATCTTTCTTTTGGCAAGAAAGATTAAGATTCCGTTGGTTGAACAACAACTTAAAACCTAGCAGAGTTGATTTTTCCACCGCAGGGAATCAAACGCCGGATTCTAATATTGGAAGTCTGGGAACTTATCAGTGACATATTGGAGGACACCTGGCAGAGAAACCAGTAATTTAATTTTTTGAAACAATAATAAAAAAGGCATCGATCTCTCATTCTTTCTTGAAGATAACTGATGATAACTTATGGATCACATTAGCAAAACTATACACAAAATGGCGTTAATAAAGTATTATGCAATTCTGTTTTATAATTGATTCAGGTTTGCTTTAAACAAATGTTTCTAATCTTGGAACATGATATACTGTAAATAACATCAGCTGACAATTAACCATATGGTGAAAACATTTATTCAATAAATTAATCTTGAGCTTCAATTCAGCTTCTAGAAACTTGATATCAGGATAAGAGTATTTTAACTACTTTTAACACTACGTTTTAAAAGTCTAACTTCAATTTTTAAAAAAACTAGAAAGAAAAAATTTGTTGAGAAATTCATTACACAAAACATTAAGTGAATTTTATTTGAGAAAAGCATGCTCTATAGCGTGTCATCTAATGATAAAGGAAAATAACTATGAGACTAAGTAATAGATATATGCTAATTCACAAAAGATTTAATCTACTCAAAAAAACTACTTCGTTATTTCGTCCATCTTCATCTCCCTAAAACAAAAGTTAAAAATGTGAGTATAAATTAAGAGAGCGTAATAAATATTTTAAAATTATTTACACTAGGTTCAAAACACTTCTCTGCTGTGAAATACGTGAGTGATAAAAACAGTAAACGTGTGAAGGTGTGATACTTCATTAACTTATACACACACACATACATACATATATACATATAATTAGCTTTCGTTGTTTTTAAACACGAAACTACATAATGGACTATCTGTGCTCTGCCCACCACGAGTATTGAAAGCCGATTTTTAGCATCGTAAGCCTGCAGACTTACCACTGAGCCACTGGGGCCTCTAATACATCTTTATCTATGATTAAAATGCAACAACCTAAACACAAAAAATTATCCCAAAAACTACCAGATAGTACATTACCCCTCTTTATAAATTTTAATGTTTAAAAGTCTGTACTTACAAATTGAATGTGTAACAACTATTGTAATGTAGCAAAAACAAGCCTTACCAATACTTTATTAAAAACAATATCCTCTAATATTAAAAACGAAATCAAAGTAACGACAGCCAAAGTTCTCGCTTAATGGTTATGAAATTTTATTTAACTGGATTGTTTTTATAAAACATTGAAATAAAGAGGCTCGAAGTGAACAATAATTTAAAGCTTGTACAGCTTAGCTTGCCATCCTTTTACCCAAGTAACAATGAAATAGAAATTAAAAACAAACATATTTTGTAAATCTTTTCGTTTATCGTCTTTTTATCCAAACAATAGTGAAGTGAAAGTACAACAAAACAATTTACACTTCTATTACAAAGAGGATGGAATCTAGAAGGCAACAATAATCTAAATTAAAGTTCTATTTAATAACCAGACTAATGACCTCATGTAAAAAATAATAACTCCACCTACTGAGCAAAACAGTCATTAAATCTTTACTTTTTCGCTTACTGTCGTTTTATCAACATATATAAAAAAACAAAAAACAATTGAAGAATCTAGAAGTACGCAATAATTCAAAGTTTCATAATTGTGTTTGTTTTTATAATTCCGGTGACAATAAGCTAAGAGCCTTTTTTTCTTTCACTAAGATAATAATTATTTTGATGTTCTAAAGTGCAAAAATATATTCAAAGGGTTTGTTTTTGTTTTAAAAACAAAATTACAAAACGGGATAGCTGTGCTGCGCTCACCGCGGGTATCAAAACCTGATTTTTAACGCTATAAGTCCTCAGACGTACTGCCGAGCCACCGACGAAGAGGAGGAGGCTTTGAAAAGGTTCACAAATTTTTCATCAGTCCTCTAGGAGACAACAACACAACAATGACCAACAGCAAGCTATTAAACAACAGTCCGCCATTCTATCATTGTTGCTCGATCTGTTTTCTGTCATAACTCTGTGAAAATAAATAAATAAAACTAAGTACTTCAAACAAACAGTGTGATAAACAAAATCTTTCTTATTAGTGTTGCTTATTACGATACTCATATTTTGGGATTAGATACTCCTGTCATCTGTTGAACATTTTGTGAACTACCATTAGTATTTGTTGAATAGAGATACTTTCCATAAAGAATTGTATAATTTAATTTTCTCTGAAAATGTTCATCACACAAGTCAGTTAACAAAAACACCATAAAGATGTTTTATCAATAAACATATTGTTTTAAACTCACTCGGCTAAAATCATTAAACTTAGTCAAATTAATTATAGCCATTCGTAATTTATCTTACATTGAAATTATACTTTCAAGGCAACCGTTTACAAAAAAATAATAATAATAATTTGTAAACGTATAATTTACCCAAATTACGAGTTTTTATACAAAATATGCTAAGATTAATTACTTAAATTTGCTCTCACTTATGCCATTTTGTTTAAAATAATGAATAATTTATAGAGCATAACGTACAATATTAATGTATTAATTTGCATGGGGCAGTCTGAATCAAAAAGCCATCACAGAAATGTTTTAATGACAGTATTCTTATAAAACTTAAATCTATTTGTAACAAATTATCATCCCACTAACTTTTTTTTCGTAAAAAACTACTAAAGTTACAGATTTACATTAATTCACCACATAAATTTAGTTAGTGTTGTAAGCTTCTATATATTTACAAGGGGTCGCTTAGCAACATAACACGTGACAACAAAAATCAGGCTACTACGAGAACAGTGCGGAAACATCTGGTAATATGATTGGCTCAAGATCTAGTGACGACAATGTTAGACACTACTAAACACAGAGTTGAGTTCTCGGTGTTTCAGAAATTAGAGATTAGTGAGGACGAACCCCCACTTTTTGTACAAATTATTTAAAATAATGAGATAGATTAAAGATTAATAAATGTTATTGAACCATAAACAGAGATTGTATTCACGAACCTTTAGGTACACGATGAATATAATTATAGGTAGTTCTAAGAATATAGAAGTATTAACTTATGGTGAAAAAAGATAATTCTAATATTTTTAGCTTTTGGATTTTATAGATTTAGCTAAATTGAATGGAGGTAGTTTTAGAGCGAGATGGAAAGTTTAGATCTTAGCACAAAAATCGTGACTTTTCACTTTGAGTTTTTAATTTAACCGTAATAGCATTAACCTAACGTAAAGTTTTAGTTGATTTTAAATGTCAGCTCAAGCAAAATTAGAAATACAAAGATGTTGTTCAAAATATTCTAAATGCGAGAGAAATGTATGTTTTTACCCTAAATAAGAACTATGATTGTGTTGTTGTTGCTGTTTTACCTTGTGACAATTGTTTTTTGTGTGAAGGCGAGTCACAGTTGAAGTAACTGTTAATTTCCCTTTTATATAGCTAGATTGGGATATACCTGTCGTATGATATATTTAGTTTTTTTATGAAGTGTTCTGTACGCAATTAATGAAATGCCTGTAAAATGCATGTCGAAAGGTAAAGGTTATATAAAATAACAGGTATCTAATAGAAGCTTGTACCAGTTTAGCCCTGTGTCTGTGTTCACTCTCTGGAGTGGATCAAGCCCATCTCAAGGGGTAACACATTTATTTGTATAAGTTTGAATGGATTGAGAGTTCTTTCCTTTGGTTATGTCATTTTAAATAGTTGTCGATGTAAGTAATCTACTGGTAATGTAATAATACACTTGTATCTTAATGTGACTTGAAAATGTGGTGTAACATTCTTCTTCTTGTCCTTCTTCTGTGTGAATGCATTTTCTACTCCAGCAACCAGTAAGAAGTCATCAGGAAATAAGAAACTAATTAGTTTGACCAAACACCAAATATTATTGTGAATAAATATTGTTTTGTTTGTTAACTTATCCTTGCTTGTTTTTTCTTTGTTGTTGTAGTGTATATACATTAGTGTATGTATAATGATAAAGTACACCATAAATATATTCAATAAAATGTAGGCTTAATAATAGTCATTAGAATAATTTTACAGTAATACAATTATTATAATATGGTTAAGTTTTTCAAATCGAATTACAGTACAACTTTAATGTGGCTTTGATACAGTAACTAGTAATTATTGATTATGTTGATGTTTTTGAGAGACAGGGGGAGTCTGTTTAGATCATTTCACAGTGAATTCAATGTGAAAAGTGACTGTTACTGGTAAATGTCTGCACTAAACAAAGACAGTGAACTATAATAATACTGTGTAGCGTGTAGAAAGTTCTAGTTAGTTAGACAGAGTTATTTAGATATATCTAGACTGCGCCAACACGTCACAGACACCTACTGTAAAGAATCCGGTCTACACATACATAAAAACATAACGTATTCACACTGAGATTATAATGAAACAGATATTTCTTTATAAGTATATTGAGATTTTGAACTATTTAATTTGGGTCTCGAAAATATAAGTTTCGAATATTCTCCTTATAGACAATGGGTTTGTGTGTTTAAGATGCAAAGACCCATAGCACACTGGAAATGTGTAAAACAAATGAAGACAGAAAAACATCTATAATCAGCAAAAAACAAAAGTCACTCTGCTAAGATACTTGGTCAGACTGAACCTAGATCTTGGATAACACATTTTAGTGAAAAGGTTGATGTTTTTTTCATCTTTTAGACGGCTCGGCATGGCCAGGTGGTTAGGGCACTCGACTCGCAATCTGAGGATCGCGGGCTCGAATCCCCATCACACCAAACATGCTCGCCCTTTCAGCCGTGGGGGCGTTATAATGTGACGGTCAATCCCACTATTCGTTGGT
>NW_013665611.1:1531470-1544990 GCF_000517525.1 Limulus polyphemus
TTACATTGCTAAATTAGGGACGGCTAGAGCAGATATCCCTCGTGTAGCTTTGCGCGAAATTCAAAAACAAAAAACAAACAAAATTTATTTCACTATATCTTTTTAAAAAACTAACTTTATTATCACACTAGCAAAAGTACCCGGCTTTGTCCTGGTTATTAGGTTGAGATATTCTAGATGACTACGTCTATGTGTATATTTTGATCCTATTTTAGCATCCCGTGGATGGGCATGGTCTTCAACTCAAAGCTTCTTTTGGTTTATGCGATAAAAATTGCAGCCTTTCTGTTTCAATTTTGGCACACATTACGGCTTGCCCATTACGATTTTAGTGACGGGAATGCAAGAGGGCCGTGAAACCTTGTAAGTGTAGTTAATGTTAGTATGATTTAAAAAAATTAATAAATAAGCCTAAAGTAAAGACATAGTGTGAGACAACCTAGCCTAGAGCTAAGTGCAATTTATCATGAAAGTAAAAATATCTATCCAATTTTAAACTTATATCGTTTCTGAATTAAGCTATTCTTAGTCATATCACCAACTTTTTCAATAAAAAAACAAACCTCTTTAATCAAAGGAGATTCTGTATAAAGAAATCAACAAATATTTTTCCATTTTTGTTGCTTATACATTTCATTTTATACTTTCAGTGCACAGACTAACAACAATATTAGGTTATAGTTTTGTTGTTAAGCAACATGACATAAAAGTCATTGTTGGAACGCGTTGTTACCAAAACGCACTGGCTTTTCTGTATATTAGAAGTGGTTGATCTAACTGATATACTATAGGGTATACTATGGGGTGGCAGTACTTGCCTCGACATTTTCAATGGCCTATACGTGAGGTTGTTGTACTTGCCTCGTCATTTTTGACGGGCTATACGTCTATAATGAAAGAGCGTGTCTGTCTGTGATTTATATTTGTAATATAAGGAACCGCTTTTTTTCTATGTGTTTTTCGCTAGCTTTCCTCATTAAAAAAGATGTGCATGCGCTTGCGCACACCACGTGGAAATAAGTAATAATACCCAGGTGCACACCCTCAAGGTCTACTTAGTATGGGTGCGAAATTTCAGGTTTCTAGGTTCTTTCCTCATGGAGCTATGGTGGTCACAAGCACACAGATACGCCCTTTTACTATTATAGATAGATATGTATACAAAGTATTCTATACAGCTGAGTTTTGAATTTACAAAGTTAATGTATAGCACAATTGAATAAAAAAGTGCATTTTTCTAAAGCTGGAATTATACAACTTGTAGTTGTTCCAAATCTTTCACTGAGCCCATTTAGTTTCCTGCATATCCTGCTAACAAAACCAACCAATGCATAGACAATCTCCAGTTCTTTATCAAGGTCAATAAGAGTCTGAGAATGTTACCCCTAACAAAAGCTGCCCTGAAAGTTCACATTGCATGTGACAACTACTAGGCAAGGGTATGGCTAGAGATAAACCACGAACCAATAGAGATCATATCTCCTGCTGATACTTCTGCCAAGAAGAAGTGGACAGTTTACGTACAAGTTGTCTGGACAAGATTGTCACCTGTCCCAGATACCTGTTTAGAATTATGACCTGTGGGTACAAATCAAAGTGCAGCACAGAAATTGCTTGAAGTGCACCCTTGCTTTCAGCTGTGATAAGACTAACTGCTACAATACAACAGGCCAATAAACTTCAATACTTTTACTGAGCTGGACAATAAACCTCCAAACTTGTACATTAAAATAAAATTCACATATATTGAAATAGGAAAATGATGAGTTATACGATCGTACTACAAAGATTTGGAATAACTACAGGTTCTATTATTACAATTTGAGAAAATCTCTTATTTTTTTTCAATTGTGCTATACATTGATGACGTACATTCAAAATTAAATTGCTTATAGATCATGGTATATAAACCTAAATTATAATAAAGTTCGTTTTCTCTGAAATATATAATGAAATAAATTTCAATCCATCTGAAATTCAGAAACCCCACTTGACTTTTGTGACCTTGAAAATTAAATTCAAGGTCAGAATCGAAAATGGCACCCACCCATATCTTTTTCCTCATTCTTTTAATAACTAAACTAGCATGAATGCCTGCTTTTAACAAACAATGCTATCGCAAATCTAAAATCACATTTTGGCTGGTCTACTAGAAAGCACAGACAATAATTGGATTTTTCTATTTACATCACAGATATGATACTATAATGTTTTGACTCTATAGTGTGAAGTAGAATCGGCTTTGCCCTGTATGTAAGACTTTGTGTTCATTGAAGTTGGAAGACAACCTCTTATAGAAATGGGGTGACTTGTGGTATTAGGTTAGAAGTGTCATGACTTGTGGTATTTAACTTAGAAGTGAGTGTCGTGACTTGTGGTATGTAGGTTAGAAGTTAGGTGACTTGTGGTATTTAATTTAGAAGTGTCGTGACTTGTGGTATGTAGGTTAGAAGTTGGGTGACTTGTGGTATGTAGATTAGAAGTTAGGTGACTTGTGGTATGTAGGTTAGAAGTGTCATGACTTGTGGTATTTAACTTAGAAGTGTCATGACTTGTGGCATGTAGGTTAGAAGTGTCATGACTTGTGGTATTTAACTTAGAAGTGTCATGACTTGTGGCATGTAGGTTAGAAGTGGGGTGACTTGTGGTATGTAGAATAGAAGTGTCATAACTTGCGGTATTTAACTTAGACGTTTCATGACTTGTGGTATGTAGGTTAGAAGTGGGGTGACTTGTGGTATATAGGGCTGTTATATTCAGTTTATTCATTATACTGTTATCAAACTAGCGTAACTAGATTTTTTTAAATATAATTTCTTATTAGAATACATTTTAGTAACATTCCAAGTTTAAAATTTCTGTTAAGGAAGGCACATTTGTAAACTTGTAAATAACAGCAGATAAATAGTTTATTTCTATCAAGTAAAAGCATTCTCTAGAAACTTGTAAGTGTCTATTTTAGTACCTACCTTGTTTAAAACAGGTGGAGCTACATGTCAACATTGCACAATGAGATAACTGTTTTGTTCTTAATATTTGTTAATATTAGAGACTGTTATAGTGACTACCTACTGTGTCTATGGTGCAATTAAATGTATTGTTATGACTTGTTGGGGATTTATTAACAGTCATTTTGGTTGTCATAGCTGCCACTTCAAATTACTTCTCTACAACACTACTGAAAAATTACATGATAATTGTTTTATAATTTAAGAAAATTCAAGCAAGTGTAAGCCCAGACGTCGTTTTAGAGAAAGAAACAAAATACCCTTAGAAAAGCTAAAAAGGTAGAAAATCCTGACATTTTTAGATTAGAATAACTAATAACTTAGTCAAGAATAATTTCTATCTTTGCACTTAAAATTACAGTTTACCAAGACGTTACAATGCAAAACTTACTATAATTAATCTCTTTACCACACCATATGTTGTTGCTACAATACATTTTATGTTTATCCTGATAATTTAATATCTCGGTCATCTTGAGATAAGTAATAGTAAATTCATTAAAATATGAAACATTATAGAATGAAAAGAAAATTATACTTACACTGTTGTGTGTGTTGGCTGGTAGGCAGGGCCCCATCCAGTGGGATTTGGTGTCATAATAGGTTGCTGAGGAAAACTTGTATAACCTTGTGGTCCATTAGGTGGCCCATATGTCACATTTCCATACTGAGGAGGTCCCTGATAATTCCCAGAAGGATAGGGAGGAGGAACATTAGGATTCCAGCCTGGTTGTGGATGTGGAGATGGATAATAAGCAGGTGGAGGTGCTGTTGGTGGGTTTTGGTAACAGCCTTGATAATGGCTCATCTGAAAATATCATATATACATTGTTAACTAATCATTTCAAACACAGTTCATCAAACTTAACTTGCCTACAAAACTTATTTCAAGAAGTTGCACATATTAACATATAGTGAACCTAGGTACAAAGGTTGAGTATATTAAAACGATAATGGAACAGTTCGTGTCACCACGCCCAGTCATACATCTTTATAATAACCCTACAGTGCAGTTTCCATTGCAAAAGACTCCATCATAAATTTGTCAAGTTCAAAGCACATCACTCCTTTATGCATACTTTTCATAATCCACTTTGAATGCGAGAATAACCCTTTACCAGCACCCATTTTAACAGTCCAATTTCACAGATATCCATAAGTGATGTGTCCGGTGATGGTGACTTGACTGGTATTTCTTTGTATGGAATAACATGACTACCTGTTTCTTTCTTTAGGTGCTTGAGATATGTGTTGGTTAAACGGAAGTATAACCAGAAGTCTCATTCGTACGTTATCTGGAATAAACGTTGTTCTATTGAGGAATCAACAAAAATAATTTCATGGTTTATTTAGACTGTTACCTGGAAGTAAGATCATTCAGCTGAAGAATTGAAGCATTTGTACGTATATTTAAACAACAACGATGTATGTATAGAGGTTTGTTGCATGTATTTTACAATGTGCAATAGAGAGTTAAAAACTAGAATTTGTGTGTTTTTGTTTGCCTTAGAGCAAGGCCACAATGAGCTATCTCTTGTGTCCACCGCGGAAAATCGAACCCCGGATCTTAGCGTTCTAAGTTCGTGAACTTACCGCTGTCCCATCGGGGAACACTAGAACTGGTAGAAAATTAATCGTATTCCTCAAGATATATTTGTGAATCATTGAATGTAAAAAAAAAAACAAATAATTACTTCAAATAAAACTTAATAAGCACAAAAATGTAGTATTAGTTTAATGTTAAAGTTACTCTAACTAGAACTTCTAGGGCTGATGAAACTGACACAGAAGTGAAAAGAATTCAAGTAGTTAAATAATATCCTACCGGTATAAACAGTTATTGTGTGTAAAAAGTAAATAAATGTGTGTGACACACACGTGTTACAATTTATCGTCTCTGCAAAAGGTAGTAAGAAAACTGTTTTTATGCTGGATAATGGTTGTAGCTAACATTACACCAATCCAAAGTTTTGGACTTATTTATGAAGTAGGTCATAAGAAAATACTTTCTTCAAACTTTAGAGTATCCGTGAACTATAATGGTATCCATCTCATGTGTTCTAAGAAATGAAAGTCAATCAGATTTATCAATGATTTTAAAGAATTTCTTTGTTGTTGTTTTCCGTTTCCGAATTTGCATTATAATTTAAATGTTACACGTATTATCATTTGTTGATAAACCTAAGACATTCTAATTTAAATGTTACACGTATTAACATTTTGATAAACTTAAGACATTCTAATTTAAATGCTACACGTAATATCATTTGTTGATAAATCTAAGACATTATAATTTAAATGCTACACGTAATATCATTTGTTGATAAATCTAAGACATTATCATTTAAATGTTACACGTATTATCATTTGTTGATAAACCTAAGACATTCTAATTTAAATGCTACACGTATTATCATTTGTTGATAAATCTAAGACATTATAATTTAAATGCTACACATAATATCATTTGTTGATAAATCTAAGACATTATCATTTAAATGTTACACGTAATATCATTTGTTGATAAATATAAAACATTTCCAAGATAATATTGCATATTCGACACAAGAATGATACAATGCACTACGCTCCACATATTGGGGTTGTGGATGCTTTATAAAAGCCCCCCAGTGGCACAGCGGTATGTGTGTGTGAACTTACAGCGCTAGAAACTGGGTTTTGATACCCGCGATTAGCAGAGCACAGATAGCCCATTGTGTAGCTTTGTGTTTAACTTCAAACAAACAAACAAAGCTTTATAAAAATGACGATAGAATCCCACTATTTGACTAGAATAGCTCAAGAGTTGGCAGTACGCGTTGATGATTGGCTGTTATCTCTCTACTCTGTCAGTTCAAAATTAGGGACGGCCTTTGTGTAGTTTTGCGCAAATACCTGTATCAAACCGAACTACAATCATCCGTGTCTGAATCAAATTACGGTATTGATATATTGCATATTTATGCGTTAAACGATCAGGTCAACGACCTCTAGGGTTTAAGTATTATAGCTGTCTCTAATTTTAAGCTAATGACAACATGAAAGGCAGCCATTTGGCGAGGAATACTTCTGACAAATTGCTTTTCATGTACTTTCAGCTGTATCATAACGCGAACCTTGGATCTTCCGATACGCATCCCGGAATGCTAGTCACTAGGCCGTTTAGCAAATCAGTCATTAGATAAAATACAGTAACAATACATGCTATATGTACCGTTTATCTGTGTAATGTGCAGCTGGAAGAAACAACATATACATTGAATTCCTAACGAGAAGAAACTTGAAATAATTATTGTTTGTAATAAAAGACATGTGGATTCCCTGAAGTTTCACAATCAACGTGGAGACAAGACCTTAGAAACTGTTTAATAAAATGCCAAAAGTAAAGTAAGCCAAAATGACTAAACTTAGCATTATCATATTTATTGCAAACATAATAAAACCACATCTAATTTTTAATCAGATAATGTTGAAGTAACGTTTTACAGATTGGTCGATCTTTACTGCTCGAAAATAATTTTCTGATATAATTTTTCACATTTTAGAAGACACGTGAACAAACACCACATAAACATACACAACTAGCTACTGTCAATGCAACTAGAACCAACTGAATTATATAACAGTTTAAAATGACCTTGCATAAATTATAAACAAATATATTACCCAGTTATGATTTACTTCTTAGCTGTTTACAGTTTAATAAGGAAGTCAAGGTGTAAAAATGAGGGCTTTCAAACTCGTGTTAACCACAAATGAACGCGCATGTACACTCCACACATGTTCAAAGTGCAAGTATGCGTTAAGTACAATTAAAAACCTTCTCTTTTATGGCAAATCATTTGAGCAGTTCAATTTTTTGTTACATAAGTGCGAGAACATTTTGACACATAAGAGCAAGAAACTGATGTTTTAACTTAGATATTAATATGGAGTTGAAATAACATTGTTTGGTGACCTTGATAAGTAAAACACTATAATAACTAAGCCGGTAGCTAGAAAATATTTTAATCACATTATAACATTTACTTACTTCATTCCTTTCCCTTAGAAGTGTTTCTCTGTGAGATTAATTAACATTAACTTCTAATCAATGCAAGCTACTTACATAGATCAAATCTGAAAAGAAATCCATTAATGAATAGAGCAAATTTAATATGCTGTTTTACGTTCTTATTTACAATGATTAGAGTGCATTGTGTCCCCCTTGTGGGACAGCGGTAAGTTTACGCATTTACAACACTAAAATCCGGGGTTCGATTCCATGTGGTGGACAGAGTGCAGATAACCCATTGTGTAACTTTGCACGAAGAACACAACAACAAGAATGAATTATCTCTTCAGTTAGGTAGCCTCGCTGTTAGTAATACCAATAATTTCTCACGAGATTGTGAAATTTATAATAGTCCTAAACACATGTATTAAGCTAACGATGCAAAATAATCTTTACAAGAATGAATATATAATAATAATAAACTAAAAGTAATAAAACGATATATATTGAACATTCGATTCAACATTATGAGTGAAAGTAACACTAAAAGAAAAATAAAGTTTAACCTACTTACAGAACACATAGACACTAGTGGTTAAAATATAATATCTAGTAGGAACCCAAGTGTTAGAGAAGAAAATCTGGTCTCTAGTATAAATAATATATATTCTAGACGTAGATATGGTGGATCTAATCTGAAGTTAGCTTTCTTCTTTCTTTGTCTTTGTTTGAAAAATAAAAATTCAGGTACGATCAGTGAAGATTTTGAGGAACAAGTCAGTCACTATATACTTTAAACCACTGATGAAACAAAAATCTGAAACTTGCAGATCAAATTGAATACTGAATTTTGAAATTAATACTGCAGATAAGAAAAACTTAACAAAGAATCATCTTTCATGTTGTCCCCCGCTTGGACAGCGGCAAGTCTAAGGATTTACAACGCTAAAATTATGGGTTCGATTCCTCTCGGTGGACACAACAGATAGCCGATGTGGCTTTGCTATAAGAAAAGCACACATCTCTCATGTCTTCACGTAAGTCCTCCTATAACTCCAAGTCATTGACCGTGAAGAAATGGCACCAAGTTCAGACTAAAATCTAGTAAATTTGTGGTTTGGTTACTGAGGCAAAAGGAAAAGGTGTGCGGAGTGTTGACATTTACAGTCGCTAGACAATTATGTATTCAACATTTTAATCTAGATATAAAATAAGTTTGAACATGAAATGAAACCACTTGGCCCAATCCCAGTCCTGATCTGAGGATTAAGCTCATATACTGCTAAGTATAGTTATCTGATGTGAGGGTTAAGCTTATACACAGATGAACCCAGCCACCTGATCTGAGGATTAGATTTATATACAGCTGAAGCTATAATCACTTTATCTTAGGGTTAAGCTTGTATATAGCTAAGTCCAATCATCTAACTTGAGGGCTAAAACTTGTATATAGCTAAGTCCAATCATCTAACTTGAGGGCTAAACTTATATATAGCTGAATCCAATCACCTGATATGATGGTTAAGGTTATATACACTTGGGTCCTATTATCTTATCTTAGAGTTAAGCTCAAAACCCGGTCTCTGCCATACACTCTATCCTATCATGCAGACTTATGAAATTGCATATGTGTGTTTATCTTTTTATCTATCTATAGACCCCTGATACGTTATGTGTCGCAGTGTCTTGTGATTTTCTTTCTACGCCTCGACTTTGAGAAAACTGACACATTTGTAGAGCAATATGAAAATCATATAATTCTTAAAATCTGAAAATTGATGAACATTTATCGCAATTAAACACTGAACTAAAATTGAGCTATTACAGCTACGTATGGAACACGTAAATTATAATCCTGTGGTCTATGAAAAGTGCTGTTAATGTTATTGTAAGTGAATGTTTTTCTCATATAAAAATGTTTAGAAAAACTATTTTGAATACAGTAAAAGGAAAATTCTACATTCAGACCAACTATAAACTTAATATAATAACGGTAATAATGAAATATATCGAACAATCTTAGCTATATAAAACGAGTATATCATCATTATTAGTATTACTAACACCAGGCGAGTGAGTAGTATCTATATAACGGAAAAAGTTGTCAATAAATTCACCTACATATATGAGATTACATTTATGATTCGAACTTGCGAAAGACGAGACTTACCTTATAGATTTCAACCTCTAGTAGTCATGAAAGGAACCAAGAATTTTTTTATTCCTAATTATTACAAATAAACTCAACACAAAGCAACGTCTATGAAGTTTTTTGTAACCGTTATATATTAAACGTGCTTTACTTCTACATCCCTGTTACCAGTCTACGGCTAATCATCGGCAGTCACGCGTTCAAACGTCACGAGATTCATGTTCGGATAGGTTTTCCAAGAAATTTGTATTCTAGAACACAATGCGACAGTAGTATAGGGAAGTGTTCAACTCGATAGATTTCGGTAAAGAAACGAACACTTTTCCGTCTGTTCATTTACGAATTACTTATCCCAGCTTTATAAGATGAAACAAATCTATTATATTATTTTTCTTTTTTTTTTTCATTGAAGCAAAATATTTCATAGAATTAGTATCTGTCGTATTTAAAAGTTTTTAATAGAATTTTGGTGTTAAAATACACAATACAAAAAGATAAAACATAAATTCATTATTTTCAGTTACAGTGTATATAATTTCACAGGCAATAAAGACATATATCTCAATAGTACACCATAAAGATGTATGAACATCCGCCACACAAAATTTTCAAAATACAATAATTGTCTAATCCATTATAATAAACATTTATCAAATCTGTGGAAAATTAGTTTTGCAAGATGATGGCTTCTTTAATTTATATTTTGGCAATTTTGACTTAGATATACATTTTTGTTCACAACATAATATTTATTTGTAAGGTAGTACTCGCTACGATTTAGATCTAATTTGTATTAAAACGAACATGATTAGTTGTTTTAACAACAGATGGCGATAAAGCACTCGTTTGGGTGGTATAAGGAGAAATGTTTTTTGTGTTTTAAGAGATATGACAGGGCTAATGGCAAAAAAATTATAAGATGGAATAAAAAGTCAGTTATAAAGGGAAAATTGTTCAAATTTTGCAATTACTCAGGATTACGTATCTTAAAATATTGTTTTGGCTGAGTTGATATTTCAATTGAAAAAAAAAGTTATTGGAGACTAAAACGTAGCAAAGTTTTCAAGAAATGAACTCAATTTGGTACTCAAACTGAAGAATTGGTCAACTTTTTGTTTTCTACTTATTTATTGCAAATTTGCTTATTAAAAATTGTTGACCACAGTATACCTCATACCTATATTTATCTAAAGATATTGTGTATATGTATAACAAAATATTCCGGCCCGGCATGGCCTGGTGGTTAAGGCACTCGACCCGCAATCTGAGGGTCGCGGGGTCGAATCCCTGTCACACCAAACATGCTCGCCCTTTCAGCCGTGTGGGTGTTATAATGTGACGGTCAATCCCACTATTCGTTGGTAAAAGAGTAGCCCAAGAGTTGGCGGTGGGTGGTGATGACTAGCTGCCTTCCCTCTAGTCTTACACTGCTAAATTAGGGACGGCTAGCGCAGATAGCCCTCGTGTAGCTTTGCGCGAAATTCAAAAACAAACAAACAAACAAAATATTATTATCAACCATTAACATGTTTTTTTTATTATTATTATTTAAACCAACTCAGTGTTTAGATATAAATTACCATTTCCAAACCAAAGGCCGTTTTTTTTTTCGAGTCAAATAAAACTATGGCCTTAGCTAAGTTTCTCTTTACTTTACTGGCTTCTTATTAGGGGTTTAAGTTAATGAGATAGGGACATGTTATTCATTTGAGGCATTTTTAGAGATGGACTGAGACACTCCCTTACACTTTCATGTGTCCTTTTAGACTTACTGATTGTTTGAAACGTACGAGTCAAGTGCTGAAAATTGAGAGACATCCATTAAGAATATCCCTTCATTTCAACAGGTTTGTGCCCTTGGTTTAAATTAACAAATGAATATGTAGTTTACCTTAAACATGGCTCAACATATTAGTTGATTGTAAAAAAAAAGGGGGGACTAGATTTGTCACATGGAAATTTTCAAGGTGAAGACTAAGAGCGAAAATGAAGCATGCATAATTAATATTGGGTAATTTGTCAAAAATAGAGTAAGTACAAATTTGGTGTTTCTGTGACTTATATAGTATTAAATTCATATTATATAACCAAAATAATAATCTTGGTTAAAACTTGTTTTAAATCACTGTAATGATTTTATGGACATACTTCTTAGAATGTCCATGTACTCCTACTACCCAACCTTCTAACGCTCTTTTGATGTGCTTTGCCATTTTTGATGTCTCGTTATGGCGCTTAAAAGAACTAATTTAGAAATGTTAGTGAATTTATTTCAAAGCACTATTACTACTCAGATGACATTTTAACTATCAAACTTTTTATTGCAACAGATTAAAATGTTTAATATTCGTAAAAATAATAAATTTCACACGATCTTATCAGTTTATATATCTTTAATTTAAATGGCTACAAATTAATTTAAATACAATAAAGTGTTATGTATTGAACATTACAATCACTTATGCCAATCTCATAACGAGATTTCCATAACAAGTATTTAGAACTGTTTGATTTGAACTTTGTAAATAATAATACTTACAAGGTACTGGAATAATTTAGATGACTATTAGGTCCTAACAATATTACGGTCGTTTTTTGTTTGTTTTTTTAAAACTTTTTTGGTAAAAATTACTTAAATATTATTAAACATCTACAGTATTACGAACTAATAAATAATATAATTTTTAATAGGATAATAATTATGGTGGATCATTATGCTTTTTTTTACAAGAAATCTGTACTATTTAAGTTAAAACGACGTTCTAAGATATTATTTCTAAGATGTTCCTTCTCACTTTTGATCATGAAAAATATGTATCCTAACTTCAAAGTTATGACTTGTAGTACAACAACAAGAGACGTATTTGTATATAAGGCTCTGATTACAACAAATACCAGAGCTTTCTAACGAGTTAAGGATAGAATCAAAGAGGCCATTGGCAAAAAGCAAGATAAGGTTTGTAGCAGAAGTATTGCTATGATTGTTGTAATGAGTAGTTGGTCTCTTATTTTTCAAAAAGACATAATATTACCAATTCTATAAAATATTGTATTATTATTTTTTCGACAGTTTTGTTGTATGAAATAGCAAAATTAATTATTTATTACTGATATTTTGATATGTGGTTGTTTCATTTTTAATGGGCCCGGCATGGCCAGGTGGTTTGGACACTCGACTCAAAATCTGTGGGTCGCGGGTTCAAATCCCCGTCACACCAAACATGCTCGCCCTTTCAGCCGTGGGGGCGTTATAATGTGACGGTCAATCCCACTATTCGTTGGTAAAAAGAGTAGCCCAAGAGTTGGCGGTGGGTGGTGATGATTAGCTGCCTTCCCTCTAGTCTTACACTGCTAAATTAGGAACTGCTAGCGCATATGGCCCTCGTGTAGCTTTGCGCGAAATTCAAAACAAACAAACAAATTTATTTTTAATTGTGTTTTGGAACATGAATCTAAACATGTGCTATGAACAATACATGTATGATGAATGTGAACCAATGTAAATTAACAATTTTGAACCCGTACCCTTGAATTTACCTTTATTTGGGTTGTAAGTCACTAGTTGTTTATGTTTTATAATACTTTTGTATACTAGTATTTCACAATTATTATAATTTACGACATCAACTATCCCATTTGTTTGGAAATCATAAAAAAATTACTTTTAATCAGATATTCTTCCGCAGGGTCTCCAAAAGTGTTCTGTTTTAAGAGCAAATAAAGCCAAAATTAAGAGTAACAAATATCTTTATTTCTTGCTTTTGAACTTCATATGTCATGCTGTGTTATAGCCTACAAAGTGCATAATTCTCCTCGTGATTCACGGCATGCGCAAGTTTTACTGACGTCACAACAGTACAAATTGCAATGTTAAGAGTCCCTTATGTGACGTCATTTTAGTGTCTACTGACTGACAGACAAATAATACACTACTGTATATTGGTGCGAGTGGTTAAAATAGGTGACCCCTTTAGGAGGCCTTTGGCCCACTTTCAAAGAAAATAATCTATGAATGTAGAATTAGAGATTAATTTTAGCATCACTTAGCAATTTGAAATGTTTTGAAACATTTATGTACATATGTCAAGAATTTTCCTTGAACTCGAAACAAACTTGTGTGATACTGTAGTCCTAAACTAGTAAGCCTACTACAAGATATACAAATCGTATATAAGTAATTTCTGGTACTCAAAATCAAATTTAAAAAAACTGAACTGTTAGTTCTATAAAAAAGAATTCACAAAGCAAGTTTTGCTAATAAAATATAATAGGCAGGTGAAAACGTATTGTTATGACAACGGAAGTCACGTGACGCTGGTAACACGTAATGCGTTCTAGAAAGATCGAGGAACATCACGAATAATCC
>NW_013665611.1:1545127-1545665 GCF_000517525.1 Limulus polyphemus
TGTATATAAGTGCGCCAGACAATTAATCGGGATGAAATTGCAGACAGACAGAGACGGATAATTGAGTCAAGCGCGGTAGTAAGTAAGTGCGTGAATCGTTCCCTGTGAATTATAACGTGTTTTTATAAAATTAGTTAAGTTAAATTGGCTGTGGAAATTAAGTGTATTGCAAAATTGAATTGAGAAAGAATAAACTTGTTTTATTTAAGAAAGGACTTGTGTCGCTAAAGTTTCATCGGAAAGAAATTATACGGGAAATTAACTAACGACCAGAGACGTAACAGTATAATAGCGTCCTAAAATCAACGGAAACTAAAAACGCGCTAAAATATTTTTTTATGTATATACGTGTAACTTTTAGCAGAATTAAAGAATAAAAACGAAGCAATATACTGAATATTTTATTAATTTTCAGCCTAATTGAACAAAAAAAATATCGAAACAAAGAAATAAATAACATAATGGAATTATTTCGCTTTCCGCTGAATTATTCAACAAAACAAAGAAATGAAGAAACACTGGTAACACATACTTGTAA
>NW_013665611.1:1546436-1547139 GCF_000517525.1 Limulus polyphemus
GTTTGGTGGTATGCGGATTCGAACCCGCGACCCTCAGATTGTGAGTCGAGCGCCTTATCCACCTGGCCATGGGACGTTATAATACGTTTAAAGTTAGATACTACCTCGGAAAGTTTATTTTCGGACAATATTTTACGTTTTTACCATATAAGCATATATAGAAAACACTCCTTAAATATAAAACATAATATCAATGAATAAACTTTATAAAGAACATATAAGCACATGTAAGGTGTAGATAAGAAATAATTAAAAATGAGTCAGTTAACTTAATTAGTCAAACTCTTGTATAGAGAGCTCTGCCAAACACAATAATGTCCTCTGTAATCTGTATACATGTATTATTTATTCATATTGAACTAAATTTGGTTATTTCCTTTAAGAGTCTTAATTGCCGTATTTTTCGGTGTATAAGACGCAAAATCTGCTTGCGTCCTATACACCGAAGGTATGAATAATATATATTGTTACGCATCCGCTTGTTAATTAACTTTCCGTAACTTCGTTCCGACAAAACTTTAGCAACACAAGTTCTTTACTTAATAAAACTGGTTTATTCTTTCCGAATACAACTTTACCGATACGCTCAACTTCAACAACGAACGTCTCTCGTGCTCTCTGACTGCAGTTCAATTACTCACTACCTACACACACACTACATTAATCTCCCGCGTCACGTTTTCCCCTCTTATATATATCCGCC
>NW_013665611.1:1547162-1553287 GCF_000517525.1 Limulus polyphemus
ATTTTGTAGGTTTTGAACCAAACTAAATAACAGTAAACTTTTTTTTTTATTAACGGTATTTTCTTATTTTGATGTTTTGAGCTCTTTTGTGTTTAGAACAATATATACTAATTTTTAAAGTATCAAATTGAATTTTTGTTCAACAAAAATCTTTCAAATGCGACTGTAGATTTTCCCCCCAAAACTTTGTCTTCAAAATAAGGGTGCGTCTTATACACCGGTGAGTCTTATATTCCGAAAAATGCGGTAAATAAAATGCTATATAATAAATGTTACTTAGAATATTATTGGTTGATTTCTGCTGTTCTTTTGGTACTTTATTATAAATTATCTTCCAATCCTGTAGAAGTAATTAGACACGTTTTTATTCTATAATATCTGTTAATGTTAAGTAATTTTACTTCACTCAAAACTCATATTTGATTAGTTTACTAACACATATTGTATTCTCTATTTGTTAATATCATCATTTTCATATAAAATAAATCAAACGTTTCTTCGTACAGAGCATAATAGATATCCTATTATAGACTATTATGGAATATCTATGTAGGGTAACGTCACTTCTTGAGCATGCTCAGTGAGATCATAAAGTAGTCGTTAGAGAGTAAACAAGTTGAGCAGGTGTGTCTGAAAGCAAGGTAGGGAACTGTCTTTATTTTTCTGGACTATTTTAGGCACAAATCGATTATAATAACCAAATTAACAGAGACATGTAATTAAAACCTTGATTTTTTGTTGTTGTTCTTTTTTAATTTTTCAAAAACTTTTAAAGCTCTACAAGAGAATGCGTTCCGCAGGCAGAGAAGCGTTCCGCTTGAGCGTTGTTTAAATTTGTAAGTTTCGTCCAAACAAGTGATAGTAAGGCAACCAGGATGAATTACTTAAGGACTTTAATACGCATAATTCGCCACATCTGTTGTTTAGCAATTTGTCTGCAAGGTTGAATACAATTGTTATTTGTTTGTGCTCGTTGGCACGTCATTCCCAGAAGATTCTTTTACTATTTTGAATTTAATTTTTCCTAATATATTTTATAATCATAAAAATACTAAAACATTATTTTTAAGAAGGAAATATTAATGGCAATATTTTTTTGCACACCGGTGTTTTAAAAGTATGAACTAATAGGAAAAGAGAAACAATAACAGCGAGAGAGAAGTTTGGAGTATATAGTGCAAGTTGAGATGTATATACATATTACTTTAGGGTTAAGTACTGTATGACTGATCATAACTATAGTTTTTATTTGTGTGATTACATTTAAAGTTTTCGTTAGTAAACTACAGCTGTTATTAAGGCCTGAACTTGTTACTAAGGCCTGAAGACGAGTGTTCTTTGTGAGAAGGGAAGAAAATGGTTGTTTGGGTCGTTAATTATTAAAAATAGTGAGCAGTCCCTGTTTTGAATCATCTTCGAGGGAAACATAAAAATTGGATAACCAATTTGTGAAATATATAAACAGCGCTTTGATCTAGTTGATTTTCTTTTCGAACATCAATGATCGAGTTCCCATTATACTTACACAACAAAAAAGTATTTATAATTTACAAGCACACCATTTTGTGTTGTCATTTATTTGTATTTTTTGGTTCGGGCTCCCATTTATATACAACTTTACAAAACTAATCATTTATCACTTACGATGAGAAGTTTTATTGCCATGAAGATATTAAACTAAGGTAATTAAATATAATTTTCAACAAATCAGTTTTAACGTAAGTAACTTCATTTCTGCTGGTAGTAAAACAAATACTAGGTGTACCTTCATAATAATTAGCCTAATCATTACTTAGATATAAGCAGGGCTGGTGTCATACCTTGCCCATTCAGTTTGAATCATCTGCCTTCCCCTATCAGTTTCAAGTTCCAATTGATATGAAAAGGATCTATGATAAATAGAAATCAAAAACATGATAATGTTAAGCATAATAATAAGTAGTTCAGACGTAAAGGTTTCTAATACTTTGATAGTAATATCAATAATAAAAATTTTCGGAAAACTAGAATAGTAGTAAATACGCGTTAATTGGTCAAGAAAGCCTTTTCCTACTTCTCCTCCCCCACCCCCACCCCCCTAGCCCCCCACCTCTAGCGCACATTCTACCGCCGGGACAGGATATAAGTCTGGTAGAATCACTCTGCGAATAGTCTCATTGACAGAGTTTGTATGCAAGTCTGGAAACGTTGAGAAAGTTTGCAAAAATATCAAACTGATTTCCCAGGCATGAAAATTCCGGCTACGAAATCATGTAAGGAGATTCGTGGCCCACTGTTCACCATTACACATATAACAATATAACGTCATATAACATTAATAATTCTAGTGGAAAACAATATTGAATAGCACACACAAAAGTCAGTAGCGAAATGTTATTCATATAGTGGTACACCAGCTAACCAAACTCTACAGTCAGCCCGGGTTCCAGCTTAGGGATCTCGATAGTTTCCAAAGTTTTTTGTTGTTTTTTTTTTGCGTCCATAAACTCAACAAGCAATCATGGATGACGTGATTCCCCCACCTCAAGTTATGAGCCACAAGCTAAAAAAAAATGGTGTGAGGATATTTAAATCCATTTATGGTTGTTTGATAAAGACTAATGATCATTCATAGCCTATTTCTGAGCCCATGGAACATTTGATAAATGCTGAAACTGCAGAGTTCGAGTCGATTTCCAATTGTGATAACGACGTCGTTTCTTCAAATTCGCCTAAAATGTTCCAGTCTAAATGATGTCAATTCAAATGACATATTCTACGTAGGAATGGTGGTATGAGATGTCAGATTTGTCTTTATGCTGCCAGTCATGGAAAATCACATATCTGTGACAAGTTGTTTCAACTGTCAGAGAAGTGCACCATATATGTGAACCACATAAGAATGCCCGATAGTTTAGAAGTTTCCCCATACATATTATACATATTCCAATAGCTACTGTAGATATCAATTGACCTCAAAGTTGTAGACAATTGCTGCCGCTATATTTAATACAGAAACTATCAAAAATTATTCATATTTAACACAACAATCCCGATTATATTACACAGTACGTATGGATACGTTCTTACGCCATACACATTTCACTACAATGTTTAAACAATTAATAGTTTCGTTTTGAGTTTACTTACTGATTAAGTATTACTTCATTACAGGTTACAGCTTTTACAGTATTTGTTCTAAAAAATAATCTTCCTCACTGTAAAAGCTGTAACCTGTAATGAAGTAATGTTTAAACAATGGACATGAAAGCGGTGTAGACTAAGAACTAAGGTTCCTGTTATTGTTTATAACCATTATCGACCCCGTCTCCCGGTGGGACAGCAGTAAGTCATCGGATTTAGAACGCTAAAACCAGAGGTTCGATTCTTCTCGGGCGACACAGCAGATAGCCCGATGTAGCTTTACTATAACAAAACACACACATTATCGACCCCAAATTTTCACGTGAGAGTAGCTATACGTCCCAAACCATATAAATCATATACGTGTTTGTTGTTTTCTAATTAATGTTATAGCTATGTTGACTAGCAGGGTTTGATCTCCATCTGGGTTCTTGTCGTTTCCTGTATTATAATTGGTCCGATAGTGTTGCCGCTATTTCATTTAAACAAACACTTCACGACCAAACCGCAGAGGAATGTCAGAGGGTCCTGACAGTTTCATTGCCAGTAATTTATTACTTTCTCCGAAAGCGTATAGACTGAAATGTGGGCGGTAGTGTAACTGTATGAAACTGCTCTTTGGACTGAAACATATAGTTCAAACAGGTGAGGTACATGTATCGTTTGTTTTACATGAACATGTATGTCAGAAACTGCCGGTTTCCATGTGATACAGTTTCTTCTAGTAGAGTGGCATCTGTTTCGCCATCACTAGTGGTTAGATTATCCCCCCCCCCCTCTCCATGTGGAAAAAGTAAAATGGCAACACTGTCGTGTGCCCATCCATAATGCAAATCTGAAAAAAAATTGAATTTTAACGTTGAAAAAGAAATGTATGAACCCTGCATTGATCACAATTACTAACTAAGAAAGTTAAATTAGTCCTAAGTCTACATACTTACTTAACAATACAAAATAATCTTGATTATTATAAAAAAAAACATAAATGTTTGTTTGTGTAGAATTTTTGCGCAAAGCTACACAAAGCGTCCCTACTCTTTGAACTGATAGACTAGAATGCAGCTGGTAAACAGTTCACACCACCAGCTCTTGAGCTACTTTCGTCTGATCGAATAGTGGAATTTGACTGTCAATATCAGAATAGACACGATACTCTTGCTTCTGACACTGAATACATTTTTGATGATGAACGTACTCAGCCATTAACTCACTACTTCACTTTATTCGTATTTATATCGTACCCTTGTTTTTACATACTACACGAAATTTCTTTCTGGTAAATAAACATGCAAATTAGAATATTAAAAAAATATATTACAACAGTAAGATTACTTTGAAATGCATCATAACTACAAATTCTACAATATGGCATAAAATATATAATGAATTTACTTTTTTTACTTCTTTATCTTATTCAAGTTGAATTCATCTTCATCTTTGTGTTACATTAGTTTTATGTTAAACCAGTGAGTTATATACTGTTATGTTTATATTCATACTTTGTGTTATTTTTTACTGATCACCGTAGCTGTTGGTTCTTATTAATAAACATTATGCTGTGTTATATGGAAGCAATATGTTTGTGTAATATTAAGACAATATGTTAACTTAAAATTTCATTGTCGTTATTCATTCTTCTCTGTACTTACTGAGCTGTTACAGGGAAACGAGATAGGAAACTTTTCCAACATCTGCAGTTTTTCTGGTGCAAATTAGGTTCTGAAATTGTGTTTATTTAATACCATGAGTGTAGTGGTTGAACAAGAGGCCCTAGCCGAGTGGGTGTAAAGACTGCAGACGCTAACATTTCTGTCTGTCCTTAGGCGAGTTATGCTGTAACCCACTTTACGAGTTAGGCTCTTGAGACAAGTTTATAAGCAGGCTCATACTGTGAAACTGAAATAGAACGCCTACATTACACTTTACTCCTGTGTTAGAATACGCGTCTAAGGTAAGAATCGTTTTGTGAATTTTCTTCCACCTTACCCAAGGGAAACTTTATAGTTAAATTCCTTAAATTTTAATTGAATAATAACATTTTTTTTTTTTTCCGCTGCTTATAACTTAAGTTAAAATTGATCTCTACATCCACCGTTCACATGAAATGTCATTAGGATATAAGCCACTACTTATCTCGCTAAGTCTTATTCTATATAAAATTTATTTATTAGTGTTAATGGATGTACTGATGTTATTAAGTTATTCAATTTTTGATAGTATGTTTTCTGCTGATAAGTTTTAATTTAAGATTCACGGGATGGTATTTGAATGTATTATGTTGTATTAATAAAATATTATATCATTATCATTAAAAAACAAAGAACGAAATGATAAAAAACGAGTGAGAGAATTAGAATAATAAAAAGAAACTTAGTGAAGAGGTTACCACGATTACTTGGATTATTCGGAATGTGCAAGATCTGTCAACTGCAAGTAATAAGTGGTAGTATACATAAATAACACCAATTATTAGAGATGCACCGGTACCCGCCAGATATTAGGCCTCGGCCGAGTATTGGGCTAGCCGGTAATACTCGACTCCGCCCGATTGTCGAAGTTAGGCATCTAAGCCCTAAACTTTGTGGTAACTAACGCGATACTGAAAGTTACACTCAATAATTGGTTTAGTTAAACAAAAAATAACGTGTTCCGAGCAACAACAAACTGACCGCCCGCTGAAGCTAGTGACCGGGTATTTGGACACGGTATTCGGCCAAATTTTACTACCCTTGCATCCCTACTAATTATTAAACCTATTTTATATTCTTAATTTCAGTGCATATGTATTTTATGTCGGCAATAAACTGTAAGTACGGTATGTTAGAAATATTTATAACAATGTTCCACAACTTCATTAAATAACATTCTTGTGCCTCAAAATATAAAACTTTCGAAAATTTTAAAGTAATAAGCCCGCACGTTTCATCCATGGAACTCGCTTTCGTGATTGTACATAATGTTTGTTTGAAGTTAAGCACAAAGCTACACAATGGGCTATCTAT
>NW_013665611.1:1554190-1583172 GCF_000517525.1 Limulus polyphemus
TTCGGAAAGAATTTTTACGGAATATTAACTAACGACCAGAGACGTAACAGTATTATTTCACGATACCCACAAAAGTTGGTTGATGTTTAACTGAATACAAGAACTAAATCAGATTAGATTTGTCTCTATTGTGTTTTCCTTTCATGTAAAGATAGTTTCGAATGCACCATTCTCCCCCTTCCACTTTCCTCGATGTTTTTGCGGCAAATCTGAGGGCTTATAGCCCTAAAATCTGGTTTTCGATATACCCGCCATGGGACAGAGCACAAATAACCCACTGTGTAGCCTTGCGCTTAACAGAAAACAAACAAATATTCTCGTGTAGTTCTTATATATTCCATTTATTTGTTTTATATATCTTCCGAGTTGTTTTTAAATAAACTTTTTTTTACGCTTCAAAGAGTATTGATAAAAATTTAAATTCGACTAAAAGAGTAAATAAATAGAGATACTCTGAAGTGCAGTTAACGTGCTAATATAACAACGAATGAAATATTAGAGATACGCCCTTGGTAAAATGACCCTTTTGTCAAAGATTAGATCATTAAACGTGTTATAACTGAAGGCTAGCACCTAACCCTACATGTGTATTTCCAGTATTGTTGATTATACCTTTTTATAGGTAGTTGTAAAGCTTTCGACTTTAAAATACACATACTATACAACTGTACAGCACGTAAATTTTCTACTCTATAATTTGCTTTCTTGCGGACAATATTAATAATAAATAAATGTGCGTGTGGTATGTTTTATTTTACCTAGAATACTAACAGTCTTAATTTTTAAGAGCACTGGTAGTACTATAAATATACATAGAGCAATAATATAATTTGCAGTTAACGTTTCTTTACTCAACCTACATTTTCCTGTCAGACTTCATTTCTCAGTAAGGCACGAGATAATTTGACTGATTAGTTTTACAAACGTCACCCACGTATTTCAGTAGATGAAGAAAATATAAAATTTGAAGTCTTATAAAACACATAATATAATTTATTGTTTAATTTATTAAAGTGTCGCTGCGTTAAACTATATTTCAGAGCCATAAATAAAGAGAGTTTGGCTAACTAAACAATAGGCGCCATGTTGTTACCCATTGTGAGTGGGATTTCAATCGTTTTAACGTGTAAACTACCTGCACTGTCTGCGTGGTATTGCTTTATTCGCCTTAAATATGGGTACATTTTACATAATAATTGATTTATTTAATTGGTTGAATTTACTTAATTTAATTCAACTAACTAAAGTTTTACACCAAAGTTGATTTGATTTTAAAATAAGAATTAATTGATTAATTGTCAATCAACTGCAAATTAACTGAAGAAATTTTGTATTGATTAACAAACATGTAAATAGTAATTATTTTATACTGAAATTCTGGGTATAGTTTCAACTATTAGAAAATAACTCCGATCTCATAACTTCAATTGAGCAAACAATACATAACACAAGAATCAGTCGTTAAAATTAAAGGATTTGTTAGTTCAATTTAACTTAACCTTCCTGATAATCAATATAATGATATAATTAAATAACTTCATGAAAATGTTTGTTTGTTTTTAATTAAGCACAAAGCTACACAATGGGCTATCTGTGCTCTGCTCACCACGGGTATCGAAACCCGGATTCTAGCGTCGTAAGTTCGCAGACATACTGCTGTGCCACTGGGGGGCTCGTGAAAATGAGTTCATTCAATTCAAAATTGTAATTTAATTAACACCCCAAGTTAATTGCCCAATATATTTGTTTTTCCTCTACGATAAAAACATGGAACTCCGAGGGATAATGAAAATCGAAGCATTAGAAAGTGTGGCATCTTTACAAGTTAGTAGATTCACATTACAGAAAAAACAAACAAACATACAAATGTAATGATAAATGTATCTAGAATTATTTTCATTGCACCATATGATGTTTTCATATAAATTGACAATTTTCTTTCTTCCAGTAGTAGTTTATTGTAATAATACCAATAAAAACAGTTATATATACATAATTAACACTCTAGCAAACTTTTAAGTATGAGACAGGAACAGTTAGGCCATTAGAGAAATGATTAAATAGCTGAAATACTGCACAGGTACAAACTGCAGTAATTTTCCATGTGAGCCACAAAGAGAGTATTTTAAACATGAAAGTAGCTAAAAAAATTAAAGTTTAAGATATGATCTACGTGGTAAAGACATAGTATGACAGTACTTACACCTAATAAATGAAAAAAAATCAATATTACATGGACATATGAAGTGGGATATTTTGGTAAGCAAACTTTGTTTTCTAAGATGGAACGTTTTAAAACATGCCAGAATATTTGGTTAGTACATCTATTGTTTACTTAAGTTTTTGCACAACAGCCCACATGGCCATATTTTTGCTCCCAAGTTCACCGCCTGATTTTGATCCCTTGAGTTTATTTTTCCAGAGATTCTGCCGTTTCTTCACGTAGATATGAAACCCACAAGAGAATACTTTATTCAAGAATTTTCCTTTATACTATGGCA
This sequence comes from Limulus polyphemus, assembly GCF_000517525.1. Classification (NCBI taxonomy): domain Eukaryota; kingdom Metazoa; phylum Arthropoda; class Merostomata; order Xiphosura; family Limulidae; genus Limulus; species Limulus polyphemus. The sequence goes on from NW_013665611.1 coordinate 1,556,692, forward strand.
AGAAGGTAGATTTATATCTTGGGTAAATATTTCTGCCTACTTGAAAAGTTTTGCCACTGCCTAGCGTGTCCTGAACTTCTCTAAAGAGGTGCTCCGTGTGATTGGAAGTCTTCATACCATTCTTCACAACAGTGGGTAAGACTGCCTTCCTTGTATTATTTCAACTGTGTGAGTTTCTGAAGGCTGCCTTCACTCGGTAATTGTACTTGTTCTTCTACAGCTTCTAAACATGTTGAGCACAAAATCATCCCTTTTTTATTTCATTTCGGCCATACAGTAACTTTTTGCTTTCCAGTATTCACGACGAACTTTTATTTCCCATTTCCGTCTTCGTTCTGGATCTCGAGGGAATCTGTGTACCATCTTTCCACAGCCAAATCTTCGTTCGTTCAGCATCGAGTTTTAGGTCGTTGGGCGACCTGGGAGGGTCAGGTTTTCATTTGACCTCTTCCTCCCTCCTTTATTATTGTTAGCAACTGTCAAAATTCTACTATTATTATTCTATGCATCAGGTTCATATTAGTACAACACTTAATAATAAACTGATTTGTCTTTGCCTTTTCAGGGTCATATCCTTGAATAGTATAGTAGTAGTATTTAATGCTATTTTATTCATCGGATCATTTGATTGCACACACACACAAGCATTTCATACCAAAGTATTTCGCTTAATTTGGTTCTGTATGGTAGCAAGAAATATCCTTTTTGTTTACACAAGATATATCTACCTGCATGTGTTTTCACATAAATACCCTTTTTAAATACTCGGTAGTATCTAAGTCTTAGTGGTAGTTTTAAAGTCTAATACAGATGGATTTGTTCTTATTATAGAAATTTAGTGGAGAGAGAGAGAGATACTTAACTCTTCCATCATGTATGATATAGCGATCTATTTCAATTAACAAGTCATTTTTATTTACATTTTTGTCAAAGTAGCGGATCGAGCAATCTGTTAACGTGTCTTTTATTGGACGTATGTTTGCATATTTATGCAAGTATGTAGAAGTTGTGTATCTTGGAGCTCTAAATGTTGTAGTTAGTAATAAAGTTTGGATAGTTTGTAATTTCTTAAGATGTGTTTTTGCAATATTTAACCATGCGTATTCGATTACTGGTCTGACGTATGGTTTATATATTTTAATCATGTTCTGTGTTGTTTGCTCCTATATTTTTTACCAGTTAATCTTTTAATACAGTTTGCTCGTTGCCACACTTTGTTATTTATTTTGGCAATGTGTTTATTCCAAGTTAATTTAGAATCATAAGTTATTCCAAAAATTTTGCTGATGTAAGCACATCAAGAAGAGCCCCGTTTAGATATAGTTTGAGTGGGTTTCTATGATTTTTAATCGATTTTGTAAACACATTTAATTTTGTTTTGGGGACATTAACTTTAATTTTGTTTCTTTTTTTGTACAATATTCTATTATTCGATTTAATACCGGCTTGTATTAGTTGACTTTAATTAGCACAATTACAAATGAAGTGATATCGAAATTTATTAAAATAGTCTTTTGCTACAATAGTGGGATGTCATGATGAAACATCTCTAAAGTTTACTAGAAGCGTATTAGTTTTTTGTTTGTCTCAAAATAGAAGAATTATAAAAAAATATAATAAAAAGCACATTTATACAAGAAGATATTACTTTGTTGGGGTCATTTTTTCATTTGTTCCAACAGCTCTCCAGTATAGCATTCTAGAGTGACTTTTTTAACTTCTCGCAAAGCTACTCGAGAGATGTCTGCGCTAGCCGTTCCTCCATTCTTGGGACACTCTTTTAACAACGAATCATAAGATTTATCATAACATTATAATGACCCACGGCTGAAAAGGCGAGCATACTCAGTGATGTGGATTCGAACCCGCAGGTTGCGAGTCGAGCGCCCTAAGCATCAGCCTATACTTAATTAAAGTAACGATTGCATTTCTAAAATTTTAGCTTTAATCAATGAGCTTCTGTTTCCAGTAGAGTCGGATGACGTTTCAACTTCTATACTGAGGTCTTCTTCAGGTCGAAATAACGACTGCATTTTTTTGTGATGATTCAATGACGTGTTCAAAATTGCAGTTTGTCATTTTATAGTCGATAACATTGTTTAATCGTTGTAAGTATATTTGGTAAAAAAAAATACCCTGAGAACGTAATATTCTATTTTACTTTGACTTTTGTTCCTTTGATGTAGCCCTTACCCGGATTCCAAGTTGGTTAAGATTATAGTTGACAAAGTTTAGTATACAAATCAAAACTAGGTTTTTATCACCTATCGGAAAATTATTCCAATCGAAGTGATTAATTTGTAACTAACTGGACGTCATATGTTTGTTTTCTGCAGTGCTCGTGAAGTACAGATGGAATAAAAACAAGTATGACTCATTAATTTTGAAGTATGCGTAAGACGAAGAAGAGTTCGAAGCAGACAGGTCATCGTAATACTTACCAAGTATATCACGTTGCTGATTTTATGTATTTTTCTGACAGTGCAATGTTCGTTAATTACAAGCGGAACGACACCAGCTATAACACATAATTATTAAAGTGTTCTTAAGAAACAAAATAATTTGTTCATATGGATGAGAACATCCACTTAGAATTCCCAAACACTTTGGAGTTAAGGGCTGTACTGCGTCTGTATAAAATTTAATAACGCTCTAGATTAGCAGATGAGAGAACACGATTCTACAGGCACTGTTATTACAGTTTCAGAATTATGACCTTCTTGTAATAAACATAGAGCGACCATAGGCCTAATAATCGCCCGAAAAATACATAATTAATTATTTTTGGCTAAACTACATCTTTAACATTTTAAAATAATATGAAAATAAAATTCTAAAAATTTGTGAACCACAGTTGAGTGTTGTTTTGTGAGTGTCTTCGTATACATTTCTCGTTGTACTCTCGAAGGTCATAGACCGTAAGCTGATACGCAATATGCGCTTGTTATATTTGTTCAGCGATGATATAACACCTCGCTAAAAACTAAATGAAAAGTTCGAAGTCTTAACCTATACTTTTTTAAACCAAAAAAAAATACGCCAAGAATCGCCAAACCACTAATATGGAAATAGGTGTTAAAATCATAAAGTAGCTTCATGCAAGAATATATATTGTTGTTGTTAAATGTCACCTACAGAGTTTGATATCAAATAGAATATTCCTTATAATAATTAATCACAAAATCTCTTAAATATTCTATAGGTGTACAGTTTCCAATTCATAAAATATTAAAATTGATCAACTTTGTTTCAGGACACAACAATGAGAGTTTTTATTGTGCTCATTTTCTGTGTGTATTATTCCATTGGGGTAAATGCCAAAACGGTAAGAGCAATTTATATCTGGATTTTTTTTTCATTATAATTAAGTATAGAGCCTTAAACCGCTTCTTAGTTATTTCTCATTAGTTCTAAATTCTAATAATTGCATTGAGGAAAATATTGTTAAATATATACCTTTTAACAATTAAAATTATTTTCAAAGTGCTGCACTAAATTTAAAATGTTATGATTTAAAATCATTTATGTGATATTTAGAAGGGTTGCTAATGAAAATAGTTTTATTTTATTTTTTCTAACTTGGGTAAGATTTATTTTTATTGCAACCAACAATGAAAGAGAATGTAGGCATTATACTTAAACAATAGTGTAAGATTAAAACTTATGTGATAAATTCTACTTTTATGAGAAGGTTAAAGGAAAATGAAACTTGTTATTATATTTTTGTGAAGTTGGCCTTATTGCAGCAAAAAAAACAAAAAAAAAACGATGGGAATGAGAATGAGGAAAATAATAATTATTATTATTATAAGACAATTACACAAAACAATATTCTCAAGTTGTCAGCCAAATTTGAAAGCACTATTTTGAACAAAAACTCTTATTAATTTATAAGAAATAAAAAATAATAACAAATGTAGTATGATAACAGCTGCTGAATATTATTCTTTTCTGTAGAATAATCCTCATTATATTATTAGTATTTTACACATATCTTTTTGTTTATGTGGTAATCTTTGGAAGGTTTATCATTTGCAGAAATACATCTTATATTTAAACATTTAGCTCTGTATGCACAACACTGAAACAGTTTTTATAGTGAGGATGCTGAACAAAATTGTAACTCCTAGACATGATGGAAGTCACGCTTTCAGTTGCATGTTAATTAAATGATGCCATCATCAACACATGTTTATCTATTTAAAGAACTACATGCTTTAACCACAATTCTTGCTATAATGCTTACAATGGGCTTACAAGAAAACATTGATAGTAAACAAAATGAAATGCATATAAGGCTATCCAATACTTTTTTAAACTTCAATACTAGGAACAAACTTTTTTCATGAAATGGATGATGCCATATTTTCTCACAGTAAATTACTGGTAAATATCATACAATGGCACTGCAAGACTAGCAAAAAATACATCATATATATTTAGACAAAAAAAATCAGTTTGCAATCCTATAGCTTTACATGACCTATCGACAAACATACAGCATGAAACATAAACTGTACTTCGTAAACTATCAAATGGTGCACAGCATCGTCCTACTTTGCCAAACAGGAAGAGTCAGAACTACTACTTTTTTTTTTGGTAATCATATTTCATCTTTTAATAAGGTGTACAACCCTCTAATACAGAGATTGTGGAGATAAATTATTTATTAAAAAGGCTTGGTAAGTCATCAAGATCACCTTATTACTGTTGTATAAAAATCACATTTTACTCTTGCTAATATTAGAATAAAATGTGTGTAAAATAATTTAAACTTAAAGTCTAATAAATTAATTTTTTAAAGGATTTGTTTAATAATAAAACATTAATATATATATATATATGTTAACTGAGCTATATATTGCACTTAGGAATACAATATTTTTATGGTAGGGTCATCTTGTTGAAGGAGAACGAGATGAACTAGACCTTATTGCTGAAGATGACGTTCTTCTGAACAATAATCCTCATTTAAATAGTGTGGATGGTCTTGGAGACTCCCATGAAGGTGAGTATATGTGGTTATTACTCTATTAATAGAACAGAAAAAACCTAATTCTTGACTCAGTTAATAGTATTAATGTTGGTACTGTTACGACAGTGGAAGTCACATGACGCTGGAGTTTCTAGAAGGATCATGACTGTTCGTGGCAACTCTAGTTTTTTCTAGGCACCCTCTATTTTAGTATATAAGTCCGGCAAATAAAACGGAGATATAATTGCAGATAGACAGATAATTGAGTCAAGCGAGCAGTACTGACCATAAGTAAAGTGTGTGAATTATAGTGTGTGTTTAAGTTAAAGTGACTGTGGAAATTAAGTGTATTGCAAAGTTGTATTGGGAAACTAGTTTTATTTAAGAAAGGACTTGTATCGCTGAAGTTCTTCGGAAAGAATGTTTACTGGAAATTAACAAACAAACAGAGACATAACAGTACACTTATTTCTTTTCTCTTTAAGTATACTTATACATTAATATATGTGTGTATGGATTCTGAGACTATTTTATGTTAATGTTTTGAATACCTTGTACTTAATAGTTAAAATTTACCGTTGATTTAGGAATACACAAAACTCGGTGTAATTGTGTTTTTTTTGGTGGGGGGTTCCAAACACGACAACATGAATGTCATAAATTGAAACAATAGATATTTCAAGACTGTAGATGAAAACACACATTGCTGATATTTCTAAATAATACTTTACTTGGCTTTTTGTCATTTCTTAAAGAAGATTTATATTATTTTGAATCAGTTTTTCAATAACTTTAATAAAAATGAATTTCTGAAATACTGATTATTTAAATGCAGTTTCTTTGCTGTGATATGTGCAAAAAATTTAACTATTAAGCAAACATGTATATAAATGTATTCATTTTTCCAAGTTTTTAAGCATGGTTACAAACTTTTATATTTTCTAAAGTTTACTGAAAGTTTACTGTGAAAAGGAGCATGTAATCAAGTTATCAGAACATTATGTTTCAAGAAGTTATTCACAGTTTTTATTAAAGTTTATGAACTCTTTTCACATATCTATTGTATTATGTAATTACAAATTTGTAGGTGAAGAGAAAATGTTTTGGTACGAAACTGTTCTTTCATTTAATGCCTATTTCAAAAAATATAAGATAATCAAGATAAAATCTTTAAAGGTATAAGTAAAGCTAATGAGATTAGAATGACTAATCTCAATTTATTTATATGTATTTGTTTTGTTTTTACATATATGAAGATGTACTCATATATTTATTAAATGTTACTAAGAATTTTGTGTTTATTACCTTCATTTTGATTTTTACTGGAGTAGCCCACCTGTATGAAAAATGATAATTTTAAAACCTGGATATATATATAAACAGTATTCACCTGACAACATAATACAGGCAGAAGCTTATTAGACTTGTATTTAATGTTTCTTTGTTTATAATTTTCATTATTTAATAATTTTTTTCTGAGTGCAAGCAAAATATTTAACTGTTTTGAAATCTTTCAATGTTATCTAAGCTGCATATTTTCACGTTGCATCCTTTTATATTATATTGGTATTTTACTTGCTTTAAGTATGAATTCTTTATTTACCCTTTTTATTTTAAATGTATTATATATCACAAACTACTTTTAAATGTATTCGATTCAACAGATGTTTGTGCCCACCATCATTGTGGAGCTGGGAAAGAATGTGTTGTGAATGAGCTTAATAAACCAACCTGTGCATGCGTGAAAAAATGCTTACCAGAAAAAGACGAGAGAAGAAAGGTATCTTTTTTTTTAATATTTTCTAATTTTAATATGCAGTGTTGAGTATAAAGATTTTTTTTTATTGAATGGTGGAAAGGAAAAAAGTGCCTGTTTCAATATGTAAGTAGATTTGTTAAAGCAATGTCTCAAAGAACTAATGAACATCTGTCACATATGGAGCTTTTTTTTTTTTTTTTCCACCAACATCAATATCAATAGCACCTTTAATCTGGAGTAAAAATAATAATAACTTTCTGTTTGACAAGTTTGGTATATTCTGAAGTTAAATATTAATAGATATTTTTAATTTTTGGAATAAAAGAAAAAATTGAGGAAAATTACCTCAGATTAAAAAACTTTATGGTTACTATCTTTATGGTTACATCCCTTAATATGCTGTAAGTATGTAATGTCTCTTAGTATACATTAATGCATTAGCAGAAATGTTTCGCTTTCTCAGAAGCTCAAAATGTTTTTCTGTTATAATTAATTATTTTACCATTATCAGCTTTTAATATGTATATGCGTTTGAGGCAAACAAGGTTAAATGGTGTTACACTAATAGTTAAAAACACATAAAGAAAACCGAAACAAAAATGCTTGTAGTCATACATATGAACGTTTTTATTAACATATATTTTTATTTGCTGCACAGTTATGCAGATGATAAAGAGACACTTAATGCTCAGAACAGAATCTAAAAAGTCTGAGAGACCTTAGAAATGTGTTAGTCATCTATTATTATGAAATATAATTTTGAGAATTCGGTGCACAAATATACAAAATAAGAAAGATCAAGGTTGTCAACAGAATGTCATGCAACTCATTGAGTTTGCCCCTCACTGATTAAAATAACTAAGCATCAAAACTAAGCTAAGTAAAGCCTTTCATGTTCATATACTTAGCTAATGTTTAAGAGGTCAAAATATAAGACTTAATTGAATCTTACACTGAATCCCTTCATAAGGACAATTTTAAATAATTCTCAACATCATACATCATCTAAGCAAAATCCTATATAATAGAGAGGAATTAAAAGTTGATTTTAAACTTTAAAAAAAATGTTGAGAAAATAACTATATAGGAATCACGACTAATTTTTTTTGCATTATCTCATCTTTTTTGTGTTGTGACAAAATAACTATAAAAGTGAGAAGTTCACTTCAGAAAAGTACCTATTATTTACAAATAATTGAAATGTTTAAACCCAAACATAGAAATATTCTATGAAATTCACTTATACATACATCTCCTGTTTTTTACAAGTACAAGGTTTTGCTGTTGGCTTTAGTAAAAAATTTGTACTCTAAAGAGTAAATAGGCTTAAATCTATCAGAAAGAGAATTTTGAAATATGAACAAACTAACAAGACGGTGTAATACCTCTGGATGAAAAATAGAGGTGATTAAGATCTCTTTCTTTTCCCTGAAACTACAACAGAACTGGTAATGTAGGTGAAAGTTGAAGTGTAGAGATGAATGTAATGAGAAATGGATATTTCTTACTTCTTAGGTGAGATCAAGAAAACAAAACCTAAGTATAGCTCTTCACTTTGGTACACTTATCTTTTTTATACTATTAAAGAAAAGCAATAAACTATTATGATCATAAACAGATAGTTCAATATGATCTTATTCTTACATACCAGACACAAATAATTATGCTAATAAAAGAGAGAGAAAAAAACTTATATATATATATGAACAGATGAATAACATCCATTTCACTTCTAAAACACGATGCAAAACTAATAATGCTGATGGACAGCAAACTGGAAAAGCATTTATGATCAAAGATTCTACACATAATTAGTAATGTAAATGAAAAGCAAGATGTGAAAATAAATTGTGGAAGCCAAACACACAATTAATAAAGCTAGTGAAAGGCAGATTTTGAAAACTATATGTATCATCATTGATAACAATATGTTAAGATTTTTTTCTAATCATAATACTAGGAAATAATCTAGAATCAAACATTAGGTGAATCACAAAATGAAATACCTGCTAATCTAAGCAGTTTAGGAAGGTAGACTTTCCTTTTTCAGGAGAGAATTAGAAATAAGCAGGAAATTTAAGTATGAAATTCAGACTAAGATTCTTCTTATCAAATAGGTTTTAAAGTGATATTCTAATTTTAATCAAATTATAGAAGTTGTTATTGCTAACACATAAATGTGAAATCAACATAAACACATCCTTTTCATATCTATACTGTTTTCAATCTTTTTATTTGTTACTATAACAGCTGTCACATCATTTTCATTTTATGATGTCTACTGTCATTTTCTATATCAGTGTTTCCCAAAGTGGGAGCTGCAGCCCCCTTAGGGGCTGTAAAGCTTTTTCTGGGGAGCCACCCAAAAATGGGCCAAAAACGAAGATGCTAAATTAATTTTAATTCTAAATAAACAATAAGTTGATAACAATTATGTTGAATTAGTTAAATGATACAGTATGTTGAAAGGAGATGTTATTATTTTTACTATGGCAATGTTTTACAACCACCATGCTAAAGTTATATGTTTTGGGGGGGGGGGGGCTCAAACTTTTTTGTTCACATCAAGAGAGCCTCAAACTAAAAGAGTTTGGGAAACACTGTTCTAGATCATGTATTATTTATGGGATGTTTAATCTTTTATAAATGTATTGTTTACAATATCTTTTAATAAGGTGAGTACCCATTTTATTTGTCAAAAAAAAAGTGTGTTAAGCAAGAAAATGTAATTTGAGAATTAAAGCGAACTCACTTGTGCTTATTTTCTTTTGCAAATACTGACAGTTTTATAGATTCATGACCAAGGTAGTGTTTTCAAATATTAAGACATTTAGCTTTTTGGATTTTTTAGGTATGCTCCAACCATAATGAAACTTGGGATAGTTATTGTGAAGTGTATCGTATGCGATGTCTTTGTAAAGAAGACAGTGAAGAATGCAGCCGGAGGAAGTATAGGCATGTCCACGTAGAATATTACGGAGCATGTCGAGGTAATATTATGTTATTTCAAATAAAAGTAAAAGCAAAAAAACTTATGACTTTAGTTAAGCTATAGATAAAATTGTCTTGATGATAAATGATGACTAGGAAAGCATTGGAAAAATCAGTGATACAATTACATCACTAAAAAAGTTAACTGTAAGTTAATAGATTAATTAATACTGTTAGCTACATATAGAGGCAGTTAGTTAACTGTATAAATTAATCTATTAATTGTACAGTTAACTTTATTACTGATATGTAAAGCAGCCATTTCAGTTTAACTGTTTTAATGCCATGAATGAAGGCTTAATTAAGGAGGATATATAGAAAAATATATGAAGCTGACATCAAACAAGGGACAGCTAGCAAATATAGTTAGTTCTCAAGTAGCTTTGTGCAAAACTTGCAAAATGAAAGTGATATTTTATACCTCGTGTAGTAGAGTACTTTTGCAATCAGACAAATGGTTTATGTGTTAAGGCTTGAAACAGTGGAAGGGTTGATCCATGTTCTCATTTATAGTATTACATTCTAAGCCCAGTCTTGCTGGGTACATTTGCTAGTATTTTAATGTAAAAGACAAGATATAATTTCCCCATATTGTATTATGTTGTAGAACTCCAAGAATGTTCAGAGGAAGAGTTGGCAGATTTCCCACGAAGGATGCGAGAATGGTTGTTCAATGTAATGCAAGATTTGGTTCAGCACCATGAACTAAAAGGTTATTATGCAAAGTTGGAAAAGGAAGCCGAAAAAAGTATTAGTCGCAAGTGGGTTAATGCTGTGATTTGGAAATTCTGTGACTTGGACACTCATCCTGAGGACAGGTATACAGTCTTATTTCTATAAAACATGCGTCATTTCTACATTTAAGATACTCTGGTATAATTCCATTTACGTTTATTTGTGCTTCAGTGGTCATCTAGTAACAGTTCATTCATGCATGTGGCATCAAGTAACATACTATGAAATTATTAATCGTTAGCACTGTTTATTGCAAGAACATTGTTGGTTTAGTAGTGTAAGGCTATATTGCTTTTTATAATTTCATTACAAATCAATTTTTATATTTGTTAGCAGTACAAATGTAGCCGAGATGGAGATTTAAAACAAATAATTGTGGTGTAGTTATGCGTGATTATTATCACAAAAAGATTAAGTAGTGTTCCAGATTATAATAATGACAAATTCTTTCCTCATTTTCCAGTACAGAGAAGAACTGTACACTTAAAGGCATTTATAATACTTGTGACATATTTCTAGAATACTTCTGAAATAAGTTCACCTTTAAGTTGTCGCTAAGTAACATTCATAATTACTTGGTAATAAGATTTTGTTTCTGTGTCAAAGATTCGGTAATAAGGACAGATATATATAAAAAACAAACAAGGTGTAGCCATCAAAAGTTCAAATGAAGTACACAAGTCTTTGTCATACCCCTACAGAGCCGTGTCTCGTCACGAACTCTTTCCACTTCGTGCCCCACTGGTGGTAATGGAACATTGTATTAGCACCTTCCTCAACCAGTGTGATGCTAATAATGACAAAATGATTACTTTGACTGAGTGGGGTGTATGCTTGGGTCTAGAAGAAAGTAAGTATATTAGTAATATATGCAGGTTGTGATCATAAGAATATGTTTATGTAAAAACAGTTACTGTATTACTAGTTGAGTTACATTTAGAAAAATATATTTAGATTTAAACAGCTAAATACAGTTTGATCAACAAAAATACTTAAGTAAAATTTTCTTCTGTAAAATTAATAATGATTATAAAAACCTTCTGACTCTGTATCAAGTATGCTGTTTCTCATTGTAACTTACTACAACTTAGAGATGAAGTAAAATTAAAATAGAATGATAAGAGGATTTTAAATTTGTTGATTGTTTATACGGTAAATGTCCAATACAGGCTTTCAGAAGTAATGGAAATTTAAATATCTTATGTATTGCAATCAGACAAAACCTGTGAAGTATTTGTCTGTCTAGATGAATATTCGTTTTGTTTTATTGCAATAATACATTAATTTTACACATACCATAATAACTATGTGTGTATACATATGTACATAAGGGGGAACAGTTCACTAATTACTTCTTTCTAAAAGGTAGTTTGGCCATTAATCGAGAAAATATTATACACATAGTACATATTTTGGCACAAGCAAAATTTGTATAATTATTTTATCTAAAACTTTTTTAGAACCTATATCTGCAAACATTCTATAAAGTTTTGCTTGTGAAACAATCAACTTAGCTAAAGTTTGTACAAGAGATCAGTAAATTCAAAATGGTTCAAACTGTGACAATAATTTTGAAACTACAGAAGCTTACTATTTAATTTTTAAACACTGTAGAAAAAATTAGGATATATATTAATTTATAAAGTTACAGGACCCAAAAAGTTTCAAGTAAGCAAGCTATTTTTAAGTTGAAACATTTTGCTGCATTTAGCCATTTTAGGTCTGTAACATTAATGATATCTTCTGAACTTCATTAACAAATAAAATACAATTAAAATCACATCTAATTTATCACTAATTCAACTCTTTAATCTACATTAAAACCATTGATACTTTTTTTGTATTTTTGTTTCCTACCCATTTAACCCCTTTGTTCCCAAGCTATGACAATAATTTTGTAAAATTCAGTTCTGAATCTTGTCATATTTTTCATGTTTCATACGAGGGAAACATATAGTAATTACATACAAGATTTATCTTTCAATATCTGTTCTTTGTTTTTCTTCTTCTCATGTAAAACACGATTTCTCTGAAACTAATTTTTTGTTCATGTTTCCTAGATGAAATACTAGATAAATGTGCAGCTGTCAGAAGAAAGCATTAGAACAGATGGATCTTGCCTCCAGCTTGATGAATGGCTATTTATATGCAGATTTAACTTGAGTAATTTTGCAGACTTTACAATGGACAGCCATCATCTTTACTTAGTCTGTATGCCATTGTGTCTTTTAAGTCATTTAAACCTAAAGCTTCTAGTGAATTTACTGACACTAATTTACTTAATTTTAATGAGTAAATGACAATGCACTTATGTATAACCACTTTAACCTCTTTATTTTGATTTAATTTGAACTTGCATGATCCCAATACATCCCCGTCATATTTCATATGAGTTGAAGGACAACAAAGTTACAAAACTGCCACATAAAAAAAATATATATATATGGAAAGGTAATTACATTATGTTAGTATAAACTTCAGTCTTTTTACATATATATTATACAAATATATTTCATTAATTTTTTATTCTTGAAAACTTTATTTTTAATAACAAAGTAATGCTTTTACAATATTATAAGTTCAAGATTTTTAAAAGCAGTACTGTATTGCAAATTTTATACTGAAATAAAGCTTCTTTTTAGCCAAATTTTAAAGTTCTACTTTCTTTACCACGCATAAATGTTAAATTAAAAATGATAAGATAACACTGAAACTCGGAAATAGTCTCTCATAAATGAAAAATGTATGCTGCAATCTCAGTTTCATTTTATTTTTTTATACTTTATAATAAAGTTTTCCTAATGTGAGAATGTTTTGAGTTATGAACATGCAAGAACATTGATTCTCTCACTGACTTTTGAAGTACTTATGAATGATTGTATATAGAAATAAGGGCTAGGGAATGATCCATGCAACTGTGTGAAGGAAGCTTAATATGTGTACAGGTTATGTTTGGCATACCTATATACACAAACTATAAACAATGTTACTACATATCTATATCAGGCCACTTTCACTTATTCATATGTTTATTTTAATGCACGTGCAAAACATTTCAGGATGTGTAACATAGTTCATCTGCCTACATTAGTTTAGACACAATAATTCCCACTCTATTTTGTGTAAAATATAAGTTAATGTGTCTAAATAATAACAAATGGTAAGTATGTAAGCTTACTACACTAATAATTCTTCACTCTGCATAGGTAAGTAGAATATTATGTTTATCAGAAGTATTACAAATGCTTTCATCATGCCATGGAGATCAGTCATTTTCTTACACTACAACTTTACAACTGATATAAAGTTTGGATATATTTAGAAATATTTTCCATTTCAAACTGGATATCTTGCAATTAAAAAGTATATAAACGACTCTATTTTGTTTACTTGAAATTTCGATTTGTAATTTAAAATAAAGTGAAAAATAATAAAAATCAAACTACAAATGTGTAAGAAATTTTCCAACAAAGAAAAAAACCGGAAAACTACTAATAGTTTAAATATATATTGAATAAATAGTTATACAGAAAATTTGATTAATTTTATAAGGTGCAAGACAATACAGAAAATATGATGAAAATTATAAAAATTATTGATTACAATAGAAAGGGTAATTACTGTATAATAATTAACCACTACATGTATGTAAAACAAACATGATAAGTACAACTGAAGGACTTGGCATAATCTCATTCTCATGATTTCCTATTGAACATTAATATGTGATGAAAACTTGTCCAAAGAAGAATACATTAATTTTAACAATCTATATTCATACATTTTCTGAACTGGTGTTTTTAATGAAAATTCTAGAGTTCTATAGTGATACTTCATGACTTGCTGTAAATGTAATAGATTACACACACACTGATTATCAAGCAGTTTAAGTCTACCTCAAAGATTAGAAAGAATGACAGAAATTAATTTTTTACAATATTGCTCTAAATTTCAAGAATAAGTTTTATATAATGTGTTAATTTTCCTTACATTACTTTGGTATAATGCAGTATGTTATCTTTCACATTAGCTTAAGTTTTCATGAGGTTTAGGAGCTACAATAAAAGAGATTCAATGTCATGCAGCAAGTAGAAATTCAAATAAATAGTAATGAAACATTGACTAAAAGTGTTAGTGTTATTTTATTTTTGAAAACATGGATGCATATAAGCAACAAATAAAAGATAAATTTCAGGTGTATACAAGCTTAACAGTGGAAATTAATTACATGATAATGAGACAACAAGTTTGAGAAACAAATGTATTGGTAGAATCAACATGATTTTTGTTTATAAGTTATGGAAAAAATCTGTTATTGAAAAACTAACAATTTCATACAAATAAGCTTGAACCACTTTTAAAATCCATTCATGGAATAAAAGTTTATTGAGCCATATATAATGTTTTGTGCCCCTATTCTATCTTCTATAGAAAATATGATTTTGGAAAATGTTTTTTTTTCTAATAAATAAAATAAATCCTTGTAGTAGATTACTTCTCAAAAAATTTCAATATATTTAAAAAAAAGGAACTCAATTTTTTAATTTGGTTTTCCATACAAGTACAATTTTCTGACACTTTTCTAATAACATCTGATAAGGTGAACTAGAATAAATCTTTTTTTTTTTCCAGCTACAACTTCTCCATGTACATCAATAATTCTCTGTATTTCAAATACTATCCTGGTTGTCATAAATTTAATAAAAATATTTTTTACATGTAAAAGATTAGCAATTGTCATATAATATGATAAAATTAAAAACTAAGAAATTTAGAATTTCAGCTTCCGAGTTATTTATGGATATTGAGACTAAATTTTATATACAAGTTTTTAGAGCCACAATTGTATTGAAAAATATGTTATATTTCATAATTGCTTAAGAATGGAATATTCAGGAATTAATTATATTTTACTTAATGGTAAAATATCAACTAAGTTACTGTAGAGGATCTGATCACTGACATAAATTAATCCTTCTTGGTTATCATTTTTCTGACTGATATTTCATATGTGAAAAACTATAAATGGCCATTTGGAAATAATGGTCTTTTGTATTTATCATATCATAAAACTTTTCAGTTATATGTATCATTTAAGTTCTTTTCCACATTGAAATGTATTAAAAATTAATGAACATCAGTGCAGTGCATACATAATTTATCATTTTATAAACAACAAAACAATGAAAATAAAATTCAAATATAAAAATCTTATTACAAAAACATTAATTATATATTAATTGAAATTTTTACTACAAAATAAAAATAAAATTCAATTATTTGAAATTAGATTGTTTCCATTATACCTGTCACTTTAATTGTAAAATGTCTTGCCTGAAAAAAAAAGCTCACAAATAAACTTAAAAACCTGAGATACTAAATGTATAACACAGTCACCCTGAAAGTATAATTTTATAGTCTTTCATGTAATTCTAACAAGAAGGCTGCATGTAATCAAATCTACGTATTTGTTATTTGATGATAAAGAATGGTCACAGTAAGCATGGCTATATTAATCAACTTGTTTGAATAAATACATTAGTCATTAAGTCCTGAACAACATACATTGTTTTCATCCTTCAAACTCGTATTTATCTTCAAGTTATTACAATGTTTCAATAATGATCACATTTGTAATTAAACAAATAATGAAAGTGTGTGTGTGTCTGTATATACATACACACAAAATAAAAAACAGAACATTCAGGTATTTTATATGCAACTTTTCTCTTCATCTATAATGTATGTGACCAAGCTGAAATCATTAATGAAGTTATATTCTGAAAAGTCTTCACATCTAACTCTTTTAGAAAATATTATTAGTTACAAATATGCTTGAGCAAATCAAAACTTCACCTGTTCAATCTTTGTTATTATTCTCTTAAATAATCACCAAAAAGGCTTCATTAATTTTTGAAATAATGGAACAATGCTTTAGAAAGTTTATTTTAACTGCCAGAATTAATAGTTACCTCTTAGCACTTATAACTACCAATGATACAGTCATCATAATATAGTATGAAGAATTATTACAATATTGTAAATTTTGTTGTTCACCACACATTAGTTGAATATTTCATGATCATTGGCAAAAACAAATGAACATTGTCTGTCCTACTTCAGCTCTGGCAGTATGTAAAAGGCCTCACTGACACTGAGTATTGCAGATATATTGTGGTTTACATATTATTATATTCTCCTTTACTTTCATTCATAAGTTCTTAAAATATACAAGTTAGAAAAGCTAGATCTTCACGTAAACAGAAGAACAATAACAGAACAAATAACTTGGTAGATCGAAAGAGAAAAGGTACATCAACCTAAACAGTTATATGATGTATGAAAATAAAATATAAAAATATGGAATAAATACTGTACTAACACAACTCCTTTGACAAAACTTGATATAAAGATATGAAAAAGCCAAAGAAAAGTTAGTTGCACTGCTTCTGTGAATGTATAAACATGAGTGCATTATTGAATAGAAGGTTCAGTAATATGAAATGTTTATTCAATGTTAAAATTTATATCTCTTTATCAGCATATATTTCATTATATTATTTTTTTTTGTTTTTCGTCAATGGCTTTCAAAGTAAAAGGCACCCTTGTCCATGTTTCAGTAAAGTTGGGATTGGTTAGAGATAGCATGTTGTTTGTAATTAAGCACAAAGCTACACAATGGGCTATCTGTGCTCTGCCCACCACGGGTATCAAAACCCGTATTCTAGCGTTGTAAATCCACAGACATATCGCTGTGCCACTGGGGGGCTTAGAGATAGCAAGCAAGAATTAATAAAAATTTTAACTAAAAAAGAAAATTTTAAAGTTTGAAAAAAAAACTACAATTGGCTAGAAGATAAAAATGACAGAAGAGTGGTTCTCACCATGCATTTATCAAACATTAAAAATATCACATCATATTTATTTCTTTGTTGTTATTTTATATGAAACAGCCCTGTAAATAAAATACACTACCAAGTAACACATATTCAGAATGAACATTTATCACCTCTCAACAAAGACAATCAAAATAATAAACTACAATTACTTTATCACCCATTACTTAAGCAGTTTATTTACTACAATGAAATAAGATTTTTTTTTCTAAACGTAACTTGGTTGTTTTACCAGCTACAGCACAACTAAAACAGAAGACAACAAAGTGAAGAAATACATATTGTAGATTTCAATAGATTTGTTCTTTCTTTTAAAAGCACACATTTACCTAATTTAATAAAGTGTAAAACAAATTGTCTCTAACATACACAACATAATATTATAATGAAAGACTTCAGAAAACATACTGTGATCAGTTAAGAAACAACACAAGAATGAAATTTATTGAAATGATTTTCAGTCATTTACATTTTCACCAGAAAGATCTAAAAATTAGTATTGATTTAAACATATCAATGTATTAGTGGTAGAAAAAGGGAAACAGAAATGCAGTTCTTTTATATGGGATATATTTTCACTTCTGTTAAGTTTTCTAAATTTTGTTTAGTTGATTTTTATACCATATTTAAGTTATTCACATGAGAAAAAAAATGTTACTGTGATAAAAGATACTAAGCACTGTTAATTTAGCTAGTAATATTTTAGGTTAAATTCTGTTAAGTCCAACTGAAAAGAAACAACGGATTATTTTTTCCAAAACAAAGAGCTATGATTATATACAAAAAT
Source organism: Limulus polyphemus (assembly GCF_000517525.1). Taxonomy (NCBI): domain Eukaryota; kingdom Metazoa; phylum Arthropoda; class Merostomata; order Xiphosura; family Limulidae; genus Limulus; species Limulus polyphemus. The sequence continues at coordinate 1,574,835 of NW_013665611.1, forward strand.
CAAAAATATTACACACCTACAGTGAATGACTGACAATTGCTATGTAAAGAAAGAGAATTAATGTACAGAAAGGTGCAATGATGTATGCTGAGAGATGGTTAGAGTCTATCACGTAATGAAATAAAGTCACGAGTGATATGCAGTGGAACAGGGCAAGATCATGATTATATAATGAAGAATGCAATGGCATTTATTGATTTACAAGTGGTTAAACTTCATTTTAAACTCAAAAATATTTTATTATAATGTTTATTTTGCAAGATGCTAATATTCATGTGGTAGAAGTTATTCCCACGACTAAACATTCCTAAAATCCATGCCATAGATTGTTAACTAAAAAGAATTTTCTGATTGAAACTAGAAATCTGACATGTATCTAAATATATAACTTCTCTTCTTGAAGATTTATGTATGTGTAATCACATGTAAACAGTGTAACTGAATCTCCAATTATGTTATCTACAATTTATATTCTCACTTATATGTACTGTTTTATTATATATATATATATATATATATATATATATAGTATTCATTGATATGTTTATGGTAATAATTGTTTTCTTCAGCTTAAGAATCTTTAAAAAATGTTCCTTTGTATTTTCTTAAGTTGAAATGCTCAGAAAAATATGTCTTTAACAATACCTATAACAAAGGAAATGTCATGATGACTGTTCAGCAAAATCTGTATCTTTACTCTCATGTAATACAGTGCAAAATTCTTTATCTATCTTATACAGATGTCTATAACATATAATGTGAATTCCAATTATAAAATTGTTTCTCTTCCCTTACTTATAACATTGTGCTTGAAGACTAAAGCTATCTAGGCTTATTGAAAGAAACCTAGTAACATACTTCACATTTAATATGCTACAACAAATAACTTTAACTAATAGTAATATATGCTACTAGAACACCATTTGCCAAAGCAATTGTTATGACATATTATAAGAAACACAGAGCAATTTGATTACCTAAAAGCACATGTAAAATATACTTTATATAACAGTTATTACAAAGTGGTTGTGATTAAAATACTGCAATATGGCTCACAGCAGAATCTCATTATTTTGTGAAGGCTGGGACGAAGACAATAAAAGAATACTAAATTACATAACTTACACATTTTAATTAATTTTCTTTTAGTTATAAAACTTTAATATGCCATTTCCTAGGAATCTCAAATTCAGTGTGTATCATATTATTAAAAAGAAACCACACTTTTTAGCTAATAAGGTGGTAAGTCACATAAAACGAGTTTCTACAAAGTTTAAACCATTTTGATATCAAGTTTTCAGTCTTATTCTATTAAAAGTTATATCTATTTTACACAATTCTTCTCATGTTTATGTACATGACCTTAAATGACTATGATAGATATCACTTGTATCATCCTTGCAGAATCTTTCTTTTAATCAGGAATGTCCCAAATTCCAGATAATTTTATATTTAAACCAAGTATTTATTTTTATTTTATTTTGGTCCAGTGAATATATATTTAAAGTGATCCTTTTCCTACTAAGGTATGTAGCAAACATTTTCTAGCAGTATTTAAGTATTTAAATATTAACCAATAATGTTAGAGCACAAAAAGCTGTAAAATAGGAAAATAACTGTTTGGAATCTTATGCTTTTTTTTTATTAGAGAAGGAATTAGGGCACAACTCCCAATATTTTCTGTGAAAAAATTTTCAAACAATCATTCATAAATATTTAATACTTTCAGCAAATAAGATGCCATAAACAATAGAGACAGCTTACACTGGAATTTATCAGGGTCAAACATAGCCATTTCATTCTTACATTACTGCATGCTCATAACATGCTCAAGCATGAAAATAATTTCCAAATTATTCATATTTCTGTCACCTTAACTATTTATAATATTTATTTGCAAAATTAATCATAAAAGCTGTAGGCATTCTCTGTAAAAGAGACTTGCAATGAGTTAACTGAACCAAGTAGTTTTTGTGACTTTTTTATGCTTATATTTTTGTACTGCATAGGCTGTACTTTAGGCCTAGAGTAGTTACCATTTGCAATTAACATACATTCCAGCATACCTCCTTATTATCATGCAAATTAATAAATTTATGAAGTCAAAGTATATGTATGTTAAATACACACATTTTTACCTTCCTGGAAAGAAATTATCTTCAACTGGTAGAGGAAGAGACAGGGAATCTAAAGTTGATTCATGGGTACTAAATGCATCAATGCAAGTCAAGATGGTGAACACAGTAAAGTTAAGTCAACCAAAAAAGTAGAGGCTACATGTGACCATCTTTAGCCATTGAAGGATAATAATACAAAACAAAAACTTATTCAAAATTACCTACATAGATCAAATTTCAAATTCCATTTTTGCAAATACAAAAATATACTCACAAAACCTTGTGTTGGCAAGCATTCATATCAGAAAAAGCAGTTCCATGAATATGATTTTATCAGACATTTTGTCAAGAAAAATTGCTCAACTCCCTGTTTTATGTGCAGTTTTCATGTAATCAGAAACACTTGGCAAAGGCAAAACTCCTGATTTCACAGTTATACTGAAACTGGAGGGTAGTTTGGTCTGACTTAAATAAGCAGGTGTCTACTGACTATCACAAAGCATCCCAAGTAGTTAGAAGGTTTCTTTAAAGCAATGTGTAACTTTTCACTGAAATATGATTGCAAAATATCTGACAAGAATAAAAAGCTTGTTGAAGAAACATCAAACTATCTTAAAGTCTATTGTTAAGAGTGTTGAGTTTTATAGTCACCAAGGGACAGCATTAAGAGGACAAAGAGATGATTCAACATTAGAATAATTTAGGCAACTTCAAAGCACTCCTCAACTTTCACATAGAAGTATTTGATGAAAGCTTAGACGATCACACCAAAGAAAGCAACATAACGTACTCAAAACATGTCAGATGATCTTCTTTCAAGGCGAAATAGTGAATGAAATAAAATTTCAAGCTATTTGGTCACAGTCTTCTACCCATGCACATGAAGTGTCTGATACTGCTAACTGAGAACAGCTGGGTTTCATATTCCCCTAGCAGAAGGACAATCAGTCTATAGAAAGATTACTGGAATTCATAGTTTCTGACAGTATCACCAGTGAAGCCATTTGCTCCAACATTGTGAAAAAACTTGGTCTTAAAGTTGAAGACTGCTGAGGGCAAACTTCTGATGGGGATGCTAGTGGTGGGTAAGTAAAAGAGGTATACTGTTCAATATTTGAAACTGGCACTTCATTCACCATACTTTCCTATTCTAGCCATGATTTGAACTTAGCTTGTAGTTTGGTTGTAGTACACTGCATGCAGGAAAGGGTTTTCAAATAGCATACAAAGCCATAATCTACTGTCTCAACCACATCAAGCTCAGAGGAGACAACTGTGATTCAGACACCAAGTCAATGTTACAAGTAGATGGCTTAATATCCAAGATAATCTCACCAAGCTTCATTGCAGCTTTCCAGTACTGAGGTATGTTTTAGATATAACAAATCTCTCAGTGTCTTACTTCAAAACAGTAGCGTATGAGTGTAACAAATGAACATACTGAAATAAAATTAATTACCGACATACTTAAATACATTACAAGTAACGCAATCAAAGATTTTGAATCTGTGCATACAGACATGATAGAAATGGTCAAATAAACTGAAGCAATGTCAAAGAAGACACACCAGAAACATACTGGAGAAGGACAGATTTATTTCTATGTATTGACAACTTGAAGACAAACATGTATATTCTAGGGTTTCAAGTCTATCTGAAAAAGTCATACCGGTCTGCGTCTGCTTCCATGCAACATAAATTCACAGAAGAAAAATAATTCTGTGAAACTGATCTTCCATTAACTTCTTTTGATCAAAAAGTCTGTCTTTGGGCACATTGGTGGAAAAGTGGAAAGAAGATCCTGAAGAACACACTTTGTGTTATAGGTAGGTTACAGTTTCCAGACTTCTGTCAACTTTTGTCTATTTTACTGATGGTAAATGTCACAAGTGCCAACAGTGCTGGAGGAAACACCTTTCTTTTAAAACATAAAAAAATAAGTTTAAAAGTATTACGAGCACGGACAGACTAAATGTGCTCTTACTTTTGTTTGTTCACTAGACATATCATTAAACTATGATGACATAATTAAAAAATGTGCAAAAATTCATCAAAGAAAAATGATTTTGATTAAACATATGGAGTGATAATGTGTTAATAAAGTACTATATAACCTGAACACTGACAGTTTCACTCAATATCTACTATCTTGAAACAGCTGACTTTTTTGTAATCTAGTAAATTAATAATTTTTAAACTCAATATATAAATTAATATCCAGCTTCAAGGACAGAGTGAGCATCAAAAATCTGCTGTAAAAAAGACAACATTCTGGATCTTCAGTGTAGGTGCTACCTCGGTATATTAGTCTGATCAATATAATTCAGTATCAGTAATAACCATAACTTAAAATCTACTAATCTGGCATGAATTTACAATTCAAATATGTGTTTTAATGAAAACAAATCACAAATTTTCACAACTATGGCAATGCTGCTTCTTCTACTGCTTGCATAATTTCTGGATCCATTTATGAAAACTACATTGTAAGTATTTCAAAATAGAACCATTTTGAAATATGTTTGCGAGCCAACACTTTAACTTATACATATAAATAATATAGACATATACAAACACATACAAGCACACACATACACACACATACACATATATATATATATGCACCATAGAGCATGTATCTACATCAACACACACACATATATATACACTGTATATATATATATATGCACCATAGAGCATGTATCTACATCAACACACACACAAGGTTGAAGGCCAAACAGTTTTCAGAACAAAATTATTTTCCTTATTCACAGATTATTGTTCATTATTACAAAATCAGTACAATACCTTGGGCTCAAATAAAAATATTACTAGTGAAGAATTTATTTCTCAAAATCCTATACTTAAAACCTTAACATAATGAGATTCTGCTGTCGTTTTTTGTGTTTAGTTACAAATTTGTCCAATACCAATTACCACCTTCTATCCTATTCATTACCATGGTTGCTAAAACACCTTCATATAAAAAAATACACTCATTTCAATGTTTAAACATTGCCAAATTTCAGAATTGCAAATAAAGTTCATGTTATATAATAGGTTATTTGAGTGATGATAGTTAAATACATTTTAAGCTAAAAGAGTAGTGGAAGGTAGATGTTTCTATATTTCAATTTGTATTCTTGGGACACTACCAATTATGCCAAATTCTTGGCATGTCACAAAATCAAAGTGACTTCTTGCTGAGAACTTCTCTAATGTGCAATTAACCTAAAAAAAAGACAAAGAAATAATATTTTAATGAAATGAATACTTTTTTATAATCAGAATATATGATAAGTGCAATGCAAAAGGAAATTGAGCAAAATTTCAATCCAATAGAATTTTTTATTATATGAACAGTGGCATCTCCAAGTTTCAATCAATAATAACATATAAGAATGTACCACAGAAAATAAGAACCTGGGGTTAACAAGAATGAAAAGTATTAACTGATGCTTATACTTAAAATATGTTGAAGGAATATAGTTAATTTATGCATCACAATAACACTACACAAAAAAATTGACACATAAAACATTTACTCGTTTATGGATCTTAATTAAGACAAACAGTAACTTAAGTACTCACCACACCACATAACATTAGAGTGAATTGTGTCATTCACTGTTGGACTGTTGAGGAGTCAGTTAAAACATACTAAACACTAAAGTGAATTGTATCATTCACTATTGGACTGCTGAGGATTCATATTAGACATAAAAAACAATAGAATGAATTAATTCATTTACTGTTGGACCACTGAAAATTCACATGATATATAACACCAAAGTGAATTGTATCATTTACTGTTGGACTGCTAAGGCTTCATATTAAACATACAAAACAACAGAATGAATTAAATATTAACTGTTGGATTGCTGAGGATTCACATTAGGTATAACACCAGATGAAGTTTGTAATTCACTGCTGGACTACTGAGGGTTTAGATTAGATATAATGCTAGAGTAAATTATATTATTTACTGTAGGACTACTGAGGATTCACATTATATATTTCACACTAGAATGAATTGTATCATTCACAGCTGAACTGCTGAGGGTTCATATTAGACACATTAAACATTAGAGTGGATTGTATCATTCACTGCTAGACTACTGAGGATCCATATTAGACATAACACTGTTCAACTGTTGAAGATTCATATTAAACACTACTGGACTGAATTGTATCATTCACTGTTGGACTACTGAGAGAGATTTTTTGCAGTGATTTAGGATGGTTTTCTACACCAAATGATCAGATAGCCAATTAGATGTAATGCCATTTTAGATTTATTGTTAACCACCAATGATTACAAGAGTTAAAATGAGGAAAGATTTGGGGAAGATTTAATATTTGACTATTCAAATATACTACTTTACTTTTAACACCATTTTTGTTGAACAGATTGTATATAATTATTAACTAAGGTTACTCAATACTTCAATGGAAAACAATCACCTGTGCATATCTCAAAGAATTATGGACAAGTATTGAAGAGTACACCAATCAAACAAGACAGTATTAAGTTACAATAAAGCCATTTACTGTCCAAACAATTATTTATAGTTCAATACCTTATTGCTCACTACATGAATATCTAAAACCATTATATGAGAGGAAGAACATAGGACAAATAATACATAATACCTCAACTTTACCAACAAGTTTTCAACACTCCCTTTTAATACCATTTACAGGTTTCTACATTGTTTTAACCATTGTGTTGCTAAAAGAAGGTTGACAGCTAGAGAATAAAGTGTTTGAATGTGTCAAAAATCTTTTTCATGTGTGTTGTCTATAAAATTCAACAAATGTTTTACTGATAACCTTTCAAGATAATATTCTGAAAGAAGATGAAAAACGTAGTGTAATAACATATTTTACTCACCATTTTCCTCAATACATAAACGTTTTATGACTGTCACCTGTCTAGCTGAGTTTCCAGCTGAGCTTCAGCTGTCATTTTCTCTATCTTTGATATTAATTGTTCTGCCTCTTGGTCAAATGTATTCATATACACAGTTTCGTTACTGTAAAATTCATCTACATACATTACAATATATTACTTTACATAACTAGCCTCATACAAGTATCTTAAAATATTTTAATTAATACATAATCTAAATTCACAAAGTCTGAGCCAAGTTCTATAAATTTTTATATTAATAATTTTTTTTCCTGCAAACTCATTAGTGAAACACAGATTATCAGTTTTCTATAAAATATGGAATCACTCGACCAATAAAAGCAATAAGAAAGTATAGACTCTAGATAAATTTCATGAAATTCAACAATTATGCTTCTAAAAAACTTAATATTTTATATACAATCTATAATTCAGAAATGATAATCACCTCTCTGCACCACAATGAGCCAGTACCTCACACACACTGCCATGCAAGTTTCTGTACATGCCACATGCCTTGAAGAAAAGCTCTCACCCCTATACATGTCAACATGTATTTCACAAGCCTAAGATGTGATCATCATTAGACTATAGTCCTCCAACAATAAGAGGGCAACACATCCTCCTTGTGCAATAATTCCCAGGAGCACTAACATTTGAACACAGACTCATTTTTTCCTCAGCACTGCTTCTCTTGAGATTGTTTTTTTCCTTAAGATCTGCCAGAATTTTTGTGCTTTTTGTTTTAACTTTTTGTTAATATTCGACTTTTAGGACAAATGTCCCATTGTTTAATCCAACATGCGAGTTTCATCTACTTCTCTTCAAGGTCATAATCAGGCCTAGGCACCATTGCTATAACTGGCTTATTTTCTTTCTAGCTTTAAAAAAACAACATTTTCTATGTATTAGGCCATCAAGAAATTAATGTTGCGTTTTGGAACACTTTCATTAACCACCCCCCAAAAAATGTACACCACATATAATACATAAACGAACCACCTAAATGTCACATTAGCGTAGCCTATATAATGTGTAAAGTTTAGTATACTCTAATCCCTTATAGTGATGGCACACGACAAGACACATTCGGCATGTAATGCTGTTTGAATAAAGAAGGGAAACAAATGCCTCTGTAGCCCCAAAGAATATCAAAGAAGTTTATGGAAATCTTTTGAATGTTCATAAATGTCAACGATGGTTCAGCAAATTTTGTTCAGGTGACTTTAGCCTTAAAAATTGTGATGGCACGGGCAGACATGTTGGAATTGATATTGATGCTCTGAAGACGCTTGTTGAGTCTAACCCA
>NW_013665611.1:1584129-1591303 GCF_000517525.1 Limulus polyphemus
TATATATATATATATATATTTGTGAGAAGTTGAGTAGGTAAGCAACACCAAAGTGGACAAACCCTCTCCTCAACCTGAAGAAGTCTGAAAGGTAACACCCCAAACCCAGGAATGATGAGATCCTGTATACCATTCTCAACCTGAAGAAACAGAACTCATCCATTCTGGAATTATAAACACTCATCCTCACTTCCCTAGATAAATTCCACTTGCCACCGCAATTATGGGACGGACATGGAAAAAAACTGTGCTCAACCAAGGACCCGGGATGGGACCACTCTGCATTCAGAATTACAAGGAGACAATGGACCCTCTTCCATTAACAATGTACAGAACTAATATTGATCCAAAACAAGGACCACACTCAACCCAACCAGATAGCTAAGCATCAAATCTGAACCAGTTTTACAAGTAGACTCCCATGTAGGCTGGTGCCTCTCCTACCGACATCTGGAAAAAACATCCAAGGACCTGTGTAGGAGGGCCCCAACTTCACCGTCTTTTTGAAGAGTGGAGGAAAGTTACTTAAACACTCTGGAGGAATAGCCTCTTTAAACCACCCCAGCAACTGGAAATCGGGTGTGGTAAGAACTCTCTAGCTCCATTAGTAGGAAAAGAGGGGGTAACGTGCATTGGGGAGCTCTGAGGAACAATGCTCTGGACACAGTGTAAATTTTTAAAATCAAACCTATAATGATTTATTCAATCCAATGATTGGAAGGATCCCCTGATAGTCCATAAGTGGTGTCCAGCTTAGTACAGTAATACCTCCCAGCCTGCCTCTAAGTGGTCTTATGGAACACCCAATTTCTACAGACCCTGTTGCAACCTAGATAAAGCATAATAATGCTTGGAGATGGCTTGATTGGGTAATGAAGAAAAACTTTAATATAAATTTAACATAACAGCAAATGTACAACATTTTGATAAGGTTTTGTCATCATAAATTTGTGAGCAACACTAGATATCAGAGGCAAGATAGCAGAGATCGATTTGTCTTCGTGTCATTAATCGGGAAATTCATGACATATATCGGTTTGCCAAACAAAAACATTTATGATTATTATTATTACAAAAATAAAAATAGGCAAAATGAAGAATGTGCAAAGTATCTCTAACAGTCATACAACAGAGAAATCCGTTAGTGAATGCTTTGTTGAGAAAAAGTGATATTATTGGAAGAAGGTGCTTATATACAGTAAGAAGAATGATGCTGCATTGACATAAATGGAAAGTGTCACAAGACAGATTTGGCCAAGAGCAATTAAGTGGGGAATAAATGATTTGAGCAAGCGAGTAAAAATTAGACCAATGCTTAGATGGGCAAAAGAAGAAGCCCTAGCAGTCGACTAATAGTTGTAGTGTCAGAGGGTTATGTATGTTTTTGAAATTCTCTTTCTGCACTGGTCCCTCCACCATCTTCAATGTGGGATTATAAATGTTTGTGGTGCAGAGAGGTGAGTAGTGTTCCTGAAGTTAACATTTTTCTAACCTGGCAGTGTATTTCAAACAGATACACATCTGTCTGCACCACCTCACACCCTTCCTCCCCAATTCTGGTGCCTTTATTATACCTTCAAGAATGAGCCTATGTTCAAATGATAGTGCTTGTGGGGATTACTGCAGATGGAGGACATATTGTCCTCCTATTACTGGAGGACTATAGTCTAATGATGATTACTTCATAGGCTAGCACAATACATGTTGAAACAGGGAGCTATTTTCAAGGCTTGTGGTATGTGCAGGAACTTACATGACAGCGCATGCAAGGTAATAGTTCTTTGTGGTGCAGAGGGGTGAGTATCAATCTGAAATACATTTTCAGGTAGTGAAAATTTTAACATTCTTCATTAAATTACAATATTTTGTTGTACACAATAATTTCCACAAATTTCTAGGATATTAGCCTAATCCCTACCTATTAAATTCTCCATCCCATTCTAATTCATTACCATTTGATGGTGGAGTTGATCTGATAGATCTACTTGTTGTGTCCGACACAAAAGCTGATATTCCATCATCATCGGGAGCAAGTAGGCTTGGTGGTGGTGGTGGTGTGAGACCTGCGACGAATTTCAAATTTAATAATATTTAATACTCATTATATATCAAACAATAATATTCTTATTATTCTCTTACACATAGAAGCTTTTAAACAATAATAATTACTTAATTAATAATACAAACTAATAACATAATGTTAATTTTCTTGAAAACTTATTTTTCTAACTTAAAAGAGCAGTTTGTTTTAAAATGCTTTGATAAATCTAAGCTTGCAAAATTAAATAGGAAATAAATTTTAGGTGACAACAAATATAGAAATATATGTATATATATATATACCTAATTGTTAAATGAAGGCATAAAACCCTTTCCAAAAAAACGAATGCAGTAACAGAATACTGTAACATAAAATACCAGAAGATGTCATTATTATTGCTTACCTTCTTTTTTGTGTAAAAAATCACTTAACAATATCTCTTGTGCTATATTTGTTTATATGTATGTATTATATACAAAATTCTTATTTTCTGAGAATAAAGCCCTAATGTTTACATTGAAACTACCAGTTTACAGTATCACATCTGCATTGTTGAGATATGTTTCATACGTTTAAGAGAGCTTACGTTCTTACAACTTTACTGTGATTCATGATTTTTTAATTTCTCTATGTGAATGTAATGCTTTTAGAATTCAACCTTTAAGAAACTTGGAACAGAAAGATACTGGACTAGTGAAAAAAAATATGCTACAACACTTTCTATATATTTATATATACACACACACACATATATATATATATATACTCATAAAAACATCAGGTCGTTATTCCATGAGAATATAGTATGCACTTGTTTATGACACATGAAATTCTAGTTTTAACAGTAGTCCCAAAACATGTCTAGGTAATGATGTCTTTACAAAAGTAGAAATAGAAAGCTTTTCTGCAGTAATTAGTTCCTGAAAGTGAAATGAGTAGTTTGATTCAGAAGATATTTATGTAAAAATTAAGAAGTTATAGGGTGTTAATAACTAAAAATTATAAATGCTTTTTATACATTTTAGACTTTTTGTTTTAGTTTATTTTTTTCTCTTGCTACAACTTTTAAGCCATTCATGTTAAGATGGATCTGAAGGCTCTACCAGTGTTCTCAGAATATTGAGGTTGGAAAAGTAATGAGTCCAAAAACAATTAAGCTATTTAAAATGACTTAAAACATTCTACAATAAAAATTTCATTTTGCTCTATTTTTTTCGCAAAAAACAAATGCTAAAAATTATATTACTGAAGAACAGAAAACCACCATGGATCACTGATATTGTGGTTTTTATAAATATGTTAAATTCATAATTATGCACAAAGATTCACAAGGGCTATTCATACATAGTTGCCTCTAATTTTGAACTGGCAGAACTAGTCAACAGCACCCACTGCCAACTCTTGGCCTATTTTTGTATGATGGAATGTGCCATCCACCTTGTATTGCATTCATGGGCCCAGTGTGCAGAATTTTATTATGGCAATGTTTCTCAAATGATACATCCTCGGGTTCACAGTTCTGGCATGCTAACATAAAATTATGCCTAACCTAGCTCATTTAAATATCCATAGTTGGATATATGTACTTCAAGCTACTGATTCCCTTCTTTTTTGAAGCCTTTTAGAAGCTTTTAAGTTATGAAATATTAAGTTTTCAAGTTACAAGATTGTAGAAGTAAACTCCTGATATTAAGTGCTTTCAGTTTTTATCAGAGAACTTAGCATATAAATGGTATAACTGCAAGTGAGCTGATGCTTATCTCTTGTAAAAATTAATTACTATGGAATTTATTAACAGAGCTAACCTATGCATATATGTTTCTTTAGGTTGTAAATTTGGTAATAATTTTTATGATGAACTAGCCTGGTTTATTTGTGGCCACAGTTTAGGAATGAGTAAGCTCTCTTACATGGAGGCTGTGCTCATTATTGGTCTTTGTTAAGATCTTAAAACATTTTTAATGGACAACTATGTTACATTCACTTTGGACATGCTCCAATATACTCAATCTACTTGGCCTTCTTAGATTTGCACGTTCTTTCATTTATGTCAATAGATTTTATGTCATGGAACTGATGTAACACTACTTGCAATAAGGACACAAAAACAGATAAACGACATCTGATGTTTTCAATGAAGATATATGAGCTTTATATCTGAAGAAATAGTGCAGAAAAGTCCAGGTCTAAAAATGCATTGCATCTGTATATGCAGATACACCCTACAAAGTAGGGTGCATAGTTGTTTTTAAACAGCCAAAGAATATTTACCAATATATATGGCAAGATTATGTAAACTGAATATTTGGGTAATTTATATGTCAGAAGCTTACCAGAGTTTTGGTTATTCAAATAATTATAAGCTATTTTATCAATCAGATAAATAGTAGAATAATTTTTTCATAAAAACTTTTTGATTTTGCACAACTATTTATGAAAATTTCACATATGCTTGATGTTTTATAAACACAATGAATTAAAATCTTTACTAGATTTTCTAAAAAGACAATTGATATACAATTTAAAAAATTATAATAAAGACTGCTGAATGTTTTCTAAATTTATAATATTGCTGATGTTCAAGAGTTAATTTGATAATTTTTTTTTACTTTTGAAATATTCCTAAAACTGAGAAACATGATTTGTGCCATTTAACAGAATAAAAGTATCATCTACGTAACTCTGGTAATAAAAGTTAACAATTTCTTAAATCAAAAATGTATTTCCAATAATACCCACCTATACTCACATTTATAGCTATTAATTGACTGCCAGGGTTTCTTCTTTCGCCCATCTAAGCATTGGTCTAATTTTTTCTTGCTTCCTTCGGTCTTTTATACCCAACTCAATTGTCCTTGGCAATATTTATCTCGTGACACTCTCCACCTACATCAATGCACCCTCTATCCTGGTACTGCATATAAGCACCTCATTCAGATAATGTTATCACTTTTTTGAGACTGACTCAATCCCAGTCTCTAGCACTGGCTCTTAGTAGGGAAGAAGGGTAGGAGAGTGTGAGAAGGGTAAGTATTACTGGAAATACATTTTCGTTCTAAGAAAATCTTAACTTCCAAAACATACTTACCTCACACTCATAGCTAGAATCCCATATTGATAAGGTGGAGGGGTCTGTGAGAGCATTATCCATACATAAAGTATCTGCACAGATCATGGATGTGTCAGTAGATGATTGGCACCCTAGTGGGGGAACTGCATTACATCCAGAACAGGTATGCTCGTCACCTGGAACTTAATTCCTATATTGTGGGTGGAATTTTACTTCATTTATCATCACTATAGGCCAGGCCCCTACCAGATAGCTGAGGTTCCACTATTTGGGATTGGAATTAAAGGGCCATGGTCCCTATATCCCACGTTGGTGGCTAAGGCAAATGGACCGCAAACTATAGATATATATATTTATGAATGGATCCCAACCTGTAGCCATAGAGTGATGCATTCTAACCCACTGGAACCATGACGAGAAAGTAAGCAACACAGAAGTGGACAGATCTTCTCCTCAACCCAAAGAAGTCCAAAAGGCAACACCCCAAACTCGGAATGTGTGCTATACTCAACCTGAAGAAACAGAACTCATCCAGTCTGGAATTATAAACACTCATCCTCACTCCCCAACCATGTGGCCAAGGTAAATTCCACTTTCTTATGCGGAGGACATGGAACAACTGTGCTCTACCAAGGACCCAGGATGGGACCAGAATTACGAGGAGATAATGGACCTCTTTCCAATAACTATGTACAGAACCAATATTGATCAAAAAGAAGGACAGCTAAGTGTCAAGTCTGAACCAGTATTACGAGTAGGCTCCCGTGTAGGCTGGTGCCTCTCGTCCCAACATCTGTGAAAAAACATCCAGGGACCCAGGTAGGAGGGCCCCCAACTTTGCCCTCTGTGCATAGACCCTGGAATTCCTGACTGTTGGTATATGCACCACATTCCTGAAGAAAGGCATTCATGAAGAGATGGAACTCTGGATGAGGTTGCAGTAGAGGAACCCATATCTTAGTAGTTTTCCGACTTAACAACCTTTCGAGATTGACAAATAATCCTGATTAAAGAAACTAGGGAATCCAGTAAATCAATGTTTATGATCCTTTGTTTGCATAAAGACCAATAAAAGACCACATTCTAAGCAGAGAAAGAACCATCAGTGCAGTGCAAGAAGGAAAGGAGAGTAAAAGTCAGGCTTCCTATTCCATAGCACTGAGTCAGCTGAGCCTGACTGAGAGAAGAGATGAGAAATAAAAAATACCCAGACTGATAACATACTGAATCGGAGCAAGAATAGATGCTTCAGCACTGAGAATGAAGCCTGCATTGATTGTTCCTAAAAGTAGAATCAGGATGTGATGTTCTGATACTTGACAAGATGTTGCCAGCAGTAACCAGTCATCTATGGAATGGTGTATGTACAGTGTAATGGAATGGAGGTGATGAGAAAAAACTCATACAATAAGGCAGAACCCAGGAGAAGCTAATGTGAGCCTGAGGGTAAAAACCTGGAACTGCAGTACCTGACCCTTGTACACGAAAAAATGCCTATAATGGTGGGACGCCACCACTATGGCAATGTGTGTATAGGAGCTGACTACATTGAACTTGGACATCCACAATCCCAGTAAAAAAATGTCAACTCAGATTGAGGAAAGACTAACTTTTGAAAATTGGATAATCTAAACATTGAGATAGATGAGAAAGATCAATGACTAGACACCAATCTCCTGTCTTCTGAGACCCAACAATCGACAGGGACAAAACCTCAGAAGAACTAGGACAACTCTCTCACTTCCCCCAGACCAACCAAAACTCTGATAGCCCTAGAACTAAGTTCCAAATCCTGAGTTTCTGTGGGAGACGGAAACACTACAGGTTGTGTGGATAATAGTGGTGGAGATGTGAACTGAATGACTAATCCTGGCTCAAGGACCTGTAGTGCTCTTGAATCTATGGTTGAGGTTAGCATACATCCAGAAATTCTCAGTACCAAGCCCCACAGATCATGAAGGCATACAGTAATCACCGACAACATCAGTGGTGATCTGACCAAGCAGCATAACCCTTTGCTATAGACTATTCTTGGTACAAATGACAGAGGGGCTGTATGACGG
>NW_013665611.1:1591401-1630163 GCF_000517525.1 Limulus polyphemus
ACAACATCAGTGGTGATCTGACCAAGCAGCATAACCCTTTGCTATAGACTATTCTTGGTACAAATGACAGAGGGGCTGATGACGGGGTCCAGGACTCACGAATAGAGGTGGAACTATGAGCCCCTGTAAGAGCCAATAAAAATCAAGATGCTAATGACAACAAGGATGAATGTAAAATCCAACAACTGAATCACTGTGCATGCTAACAATGGTTCCAGCTTTTCAATGAAGTTGGTAATCCTGAGAGTCTTCCAACAAAGTGCAATGAAAGGAAAACAAATTGTTAGATTTTAGAGTTGTAAGTCCGGGGATTGACCCTGTCCTCTCAGGAGACATTGATCTATTCAGGTTAATTACAAACTCCTCCCTCGAACCACAATGTATGTGGATGGAGAGAAAACTAAAAATTTGCTCCCAGACATTTCAGCCATCAGTTAAGGTGCAAGCTCAAAAGCAACCACGGAAAGACACAAAACATTACACTCTCGATTAACCAACTGAAGAAAACAAATCAAAAGCAGTTTATCCCAAAGTGGCCTCATGTTTGGTTTTATATGTCATTTAAAGACTGTGTTGATTACTGTTGATTGGAACAACATTTGGTCAGGTAAGTTTGTTTTGTTAGAGCAAAGCAACGTTGAGCCATCTGTTGTGTCCACTATAGGGAGTTGAATCCCAGACCACAGTATTGTAAATCCGTAAACTTCATCGCTGTTCCACAGGGGGACTGAAAAGCCAGCAGACTAAAAAAGGTGCAGAAAAAAGCGAATCTAAATCCTCTCCAGAATGTTGAAGATTGCCCTCAATTGCAGCCTCAGAGCTCCCCGGAGGAACACCACAGAACCAAATATATGTCTCTATCTCACTACCAATAAGATCACTGACAGTCTCAAATGAGTGACCCACCCTCCTTAGATATCAGAGATGGGACAGGAGAGAACCAATTTGCCTCCTGCCTGAAATTATAATCTGGGAATTCATACTGTAAATCGGCTTGCCATTCGAAATTTTTTTAATTGTAATAATTATTATTATTACAAAAATCAACTAGATAACACAGATAACATTCAAAGTATCTCTGATTGATCATAATACTGGGAAACCCGTTAGTGACACTTTGTCAAGAAAAAGTGATAATATCTGAACGAAGTGCTTAAATACAGTTGCAGGATAGAGGGAGAGTGCTGACATAGGTGGAGAGTACCAAGATAAATATTGCCAAGGGCAATTGAGTGGGGTATAAAAGACTGGAGCAAGTCAGAAAAAAATCAGACCAATGCTTAAATGGGCAAAAGAAGAAACCTTGGCAGTCGAGTAACAGCTGTAGTGTGAGCGGAGGTATATATGTTTTGGAAATTCTCTTTGTGCACTGGTCCCTGCACCACTTCATTGTGGGGTTATAGATTTATGTGGTGCAGAAAGGTGAGTAATGCTCCTGAAGTTAACATTTTTCTTACTTGGAAATGTATTTCAAATAGATACACATCTGACTGCACCATCTGCCTTTATTTTGCCTCAACAAGAATGAGCCTATGTACATGTGATAGTGCTAATGGGGCTTACTACAGACAGAGGATATGTTATCCTATCATAGGCTGGCACAATACATGTTGACACATGGAGGGTGGGAGCTATGTTCAAGGCACGTGGTATGTGTGAGGGAAGTAAGTATGTTTTGGAAAAGCACCTATTGATTTATATACTGAGGACAGAACTAAATCAGGTTAGTTTAGTATGTAAACTGTTACTTACCCTAGAACTTTTTCATTATTATTGATGTACTAACTAGATGCTTATTCACCTAAAAATGGACTCAGTGAAACCTAAAATCTCATGTTATGACCGTAACGTGTGTGAATATTATTCTTGACATATGAGTCTGGTTTTCTAATTATTAATTACCAGCAAATGTATCCACAATTTGCACAGCATTTATTCTGTTGGTTTCATGTGCAAGTCTACTGAATATGGTGATCAACAAAGGTACCTATACTCTGTATAGTAAGCATCACTTTGCTTGGTGTTGACTTCACAAAATAAAAATTGAAATGGCAACCAAATTCAAAATATTTGTTCAATTGCTCATCCATTTATAGTTAATCTTTGGGATGATCCACCTGAGTTTCTCATAACAACTCGTGACTTCAAGAAACCAAATAACTCTGGTTTTTATATATACAGATTTGTTTTTATTATCAACTGGGTTGAGAAGCTTTGCCAGAACTCACATTAGATTAAAAGTCTTCTTTCACTTTTTACGAAAGCAGCTGCAATACTTCTGTATATGTTGGAACTGGTTTTTAATTTCTAACAATACCTCAAAAATCAAATATAACAAAAACAGAATATTACAAAACTTTTCTAATAACTTCCTAAGTACTAAAATAATCTAATTATATAGATAAGGATAAAAAACATAAGTTATTAGTCTACTAAAGAATAAAAGTCCATCTAAGCAAAATAATTTTTATAAGTGTTTTTTTCAGAGTCAGTTCCAGTATTTTTCTGTATCAGTTAGGATTTATTTATGCTGTTAACAGATTCAATTTTTTTACGTATATTTTCAATGCAACAGGTGAAAAGTGTATTTTGCAAGAGTATTTGGCACATTAATAACCAAGCAACATTCTTTTAAATGGCATATTTTATTTTTGATACATTGACTTTTTTTTATATAAGTCACAGACAACATTACATTCCAGACAACTACTCTTTAAAACCTAAGAAGGTTAACATTAATCTAACAAGGACGTTTGAAAGATCATAGCTTAGTTGAGAAAGTGAAACAAGTATTAATTACAAGGTATGCATAAAAAATTGTTTTACTTACATTATGCCTATAGAATAAGAACATTAAACTACTTATTTACATTAGAAGATTGTTTTGTAGCTTTATAAGGTATCTCAAAACTTGCTTAGTATGTGATATGGTTTAACAATGCCAAACTTAATAACTAATGGAAAAAATAACTTTCTTTGAAACAAATGGAGGTCAAATTCTCTCACAAGTACCTGCTTCATCATCCCATTCTAAGTCTATGGACGAAGGTGGTGTACTGTTGAAAGTCGTAAGTCTGTCTCTTGTCAAGAGATGGTTGACACTACTGTTCAGGGATCGCTGCCCTGATAAAAAGAAGTTGATATAAAACACTGAATAATTTTCACACCTGATAAATTAAAAATGAAAAATAAGCTTGTGGTCCTATACCTGCCAACTGCATATGATCCACACATTCAACAGTTTTTCTTTTTTTTTTTTCTGTGAAAATCATATTTTTCAGTATAGCTATGTTTTTGATTCTTTGAGAAGATGTCTTGAATTTTCCATGTTTTTACTATACTTTCAGACCAATGTTTCACTCCCTCATTTATCTGAGTGAGAATCTTGTCTAAATGAGTACAAGGTCAATGATCAATAAGTCTTAGTTTTCACTTCTTTGGAATTCCTGCTTACCCAATTTGTTTTTGAAACATGGACAGAATTTTTTATTTCTCAACATTTTTGTTTTATCATAAAATTACTCCAGTTTTTTTTCTTGAAAGCTAAAGAACAATGATCACATACAAGATTTTTACAGAGAGACTGTTTTGTTTTTAAATCGAAAATATAGCCACAAAAAAAAATAATTTTGAAACCATAAACAATCATCAAAATTTTGCTATTCAGATTCAGACGTGGAGTCATCTAAATGTAGAAAAAAACTTACCATAGCAAAGAATTTTGAATTTCCTTTGAGAAAAAAGTATTTAAAAAATTTCAACCACTATTTTTACACTCTCCAAATTTAATATAAATGTAAAAAGAAACTTATTTTTAAGAGGATTTCTTGAGCATTTTCCATAAGATGGTGTAATTGAGAAAACACTGATAATTATTTCAGTTTAAGGCATAAAAAGTATTTTTCTAAGAATTTGAAAATAAAACTGAAGACTAATTTTACAAATATCTTCTAGAGCAGACCTGAAACTACAATCATTTACACATTTTGCAATTAATATTCTCTTATTCTGAGCTTACTTGCAATAAAAGTATCAAAAGAATGTCATAGGAAAGTATTAATGAAATAAAACTTGTGTCGATTTATCAAAGAGACATAATATAAAGTATGAGAAGTAAAACATCCACAGTACACTGATATTTGCACTGTGTTTGATAAACTGTTTTCCTTTACATTTCACAAATAATATTTTTCTTTGAGTATATATCTAGTGTATAACAGAACAAAATGTAATTTCAATAATTTTATTCATGAAAGTCATAATTTTTCTACACTGAAAATGTATTTCTGATAGGCACTTACTTCCCATCACATAAATAGCTATTCTTGTTCAGTACTGCCCTCTATATGAAAAAAAATTTTAGGCATGCCACAAACCTTTTATCTCCCCTCCATTGGAATTGACTTATTCTAATGCATTTCTCATGCAAATCATCATGAGTCAACCCTCCACTAATAAGAGTGTGATATACTTGCATGAAGCACGTGACTCCCTCTATTCAATTCTACTGAACTATCACTTTGAGTTTTGGCAGAAGATGGAAACATCGGTCTACAGTGGGGAAAAAGGGTAGGAAGTGTGAGAGGAGGTAAGTACCTATCAGAAATACATTTTCAGTGAAGGAAAATTATAACTTTCGATACGGTACTTTACCTCCACTCACATAAATAGCTAGAATCCCACACTGAATAGGTGGAGGGACCTGTGAGAGGGAAAGAAAAAAAAGTATCTTTCAAAAGTATCTGAAGGATACTCCATAAGAGTACATAAGATAACAGAGGAGATAGTCAAATTCAAAGATCTGATGTGGGGGAACCATACCACTTCTGAACCAGGTATACTCTTCGCCCATCACAGAAGGATGTCTCACATATGAGAAATCAGAGGATCACATCCACGTGATCCAAATCATATAATATTTATGCAACTCTATCCCAGAAATTATAAATGTGGGTAAAATGAAAAGGATGTGTCCTAGGTGTAGAGTGGCTAAGGCGTGACAGACCATACATGGTAAGTCAACTACATCCAAAACCAATGCAGCTGGGAACCGACATCTACATAGGGGTAGGATGAGGATCATATCATCAGTAAGTCAATTACAATCCAAAACCCAGGCCACTGAGAACCAACATCCATGTGGGGGTAGGAAAGAGGATCATAATGGTAGCTAGTCAACTACAAACCAAAACCCGGACACTGGGTACCAACATCCATGCAGGGGTAGGAAAGGGGATCATACCACCAGCAAGTTGACTACAATCCAAAACCTAGCCATCTGGTGGGGGTAGGAAAGAGGATCATACCATCTTCAACTCAAGATCATGAGGTCAGAGGGAATCAAGAACCCCAGACCCATCAACGGGCACATGTTAATATATAAATAATTGATAAATTGATCCGGGAACCCGACATCCAATATTGAAAAGATGTCTACTTAATGTAAATCATTTCCCTCAAAATTGAAATTGACCATAACCACCCCAGGCACAGTAACATCCTCAGGATAACAAGTATTGAGGGATAGCGGAAGGGGAATAACCATAATAACCTACAATTACCTCCACCGTGACCACAACACTGATGGAGTAATAAGAGTATAAAAGAGGGAGGAATACAGACATCTGTAATACATGTGTGAGGACTTGTGTTGATTGGTTCAACTCTAAATCCAAAACCCAGTCACTGGGAACTGATACCCACGTGGTGGTATGATGAGGGATCCCAATCAAAGGGGTGAATTACAATTTTGATGGCCCACTCCTAGTTTTATTTGCACTTCATATTGTAGGATATCACATCATCTACATCAGCAGAACACCACCACCCTACTCTCAACTGAATGATTGTATAATCAACTTTATATTTTGTTTGTATTTGTATTTCATTAACCCATTCAGGACGATGCCTCTATGGTCCACAATCCCAGTGGCTTGGAACTGGAAAGGGGGGGAATGCAATGGAGAGTCCAGAGGAACGATAACACCTGAAATAGTGCAATGGGTGACCACAAAAACCTATTTTTTAAAAGCAGACCATATCAATTTATTCAATACAAGGCATAGCAGGGATGGACAGCTATCCCCTTCTGCTTTACCAATGTAGTCTATAGGTGAGTACAGTCCTGGACAGACAAAGTTTTTTGTTAAAATTCCATCACGAGGATAAACCTACAAGTGATCTTGTGGAACATCCCATTTCTGCAGTGTGCATTACGTGGCCATAGAAATATAATATGTTAGTCAACATGGCCTTACAGTGCAGATTTGATCTGTTAAAGAAGACCTGGTCAGGCACCACTTGCCACAGAGTGGGATCTAAACAATGAGCAATTATTAAAGGGAAATGGGCCTCTGAAAATGAAACATAAGAGAAAAATAACTTACCCAGTCAAAGTCTCACTGAATTCTGATATTTTAGAATGGCTACAGGTGGTAGACGATCGCTCGAAAAGGAAGAAAACCATGATCTGATGCAAGTAATGAGAGACTTATGTATCATGGGTAGTCCACATGCCTGATTGAAAAAGTACCTCAAAAGGACGGTGAAGATGAAATGCCAATGAATAGGGAAGGTGTCGATTTTGGATGAGAAGACACTCGGGACAAAATACGAGAGGAAGTTGATAAAGAGGAAGAAGCCAATAGATTGAAGAGTCAAACCCAACTGGCAAAGGTGGAAGGAAAAAGATCACAAACAGAGGAAAGCTGCCAAGGAAGAAGGAGGCTGGAACTGACACCATAACAGAACATAGAAATCTATCCGGATCAGAACGAGGATAAAGGTGTGAAATGAAAGGAATGGAAAGTGACTAAATGGAGGAGTTGTCCTCATGATCCACCAGAGTGTTAGGGAGGAAAAATGATCCAGAGAAAGGAGAAGATATGTAGAAGGATAAAAAGCACATGAAACATCGATGGCAAATAAACATACAACCAATGTCCACAGGTGAACAGGAAAAGGAAGGAAGACATAAGGGAAGATGAAACAAGGAGCACTGGGAGAGTGGTTTGAATGTAGGCAAAGTGAGGCCATGCAGGACCACATTAATATCCAGATCCAGAAAGACAGCCCGCTGTGGTGGATGACAAATCCGGAAGGAACACATCCACAGGTAAAGTGTAAAGTGGTAAATACCTGTGGGATTGGGAAAAATGACTAGTGTGGGACAGGGCCACTCGCAAGTCTGAGACCGAGGAGACAAAAAAGCCTCAATCCAAAAGTCAAGTGAGGAAATCTGTATGACGAAAAACAGTGGGTTAAGCAGGGGGAAACCCTGGATCCAGAAACCATTGACAGAAAATTTCCATTTGGATTGAGAAACTTCCATGTAGGAAGGGCGAATGAAAAAAAGTCATAAAAGAGGCCAACCGTCGGAAATGCCAGATCACCTTGCCAATTACCAGAGGAAAACCAAGTGTGAAGATCGAGGTCAGGAAGATCCGGATGAAACCCTGGTGTCTGTGGGTGGCAAAAAAGGGACAGAGTCAGAGGAAAAGGTAATAGGGGAAGAAGTTGGAGCTGAAGATGTTGCAGAAACCACAGCCAGGAAGGAGCTATCAGAAGGACAGAACACAGAGAGTCAAGGATGAACGAATTACCCAGAGAATAAGGAGAACAGGAGGATAGACAAATGCATTGGTCCAGTCCTGGCTGAAAACATGGATAGCTAGAGCAAGAAGACTAGGAACCAGAGACCAAAACCAAGCCAATTTGTGGTTAAGAAACATAGCAAAAGCCTCAAAAAGAGGAATACCCCACTGAAGTCAAAGCCACAGAAGAAAAATGATTGAGAGGCCATTCTGATTGATAAATGTTGTCTGGACAGGAATTCAATCCATGACAAGAGTGAAAGCACCCAGAACATGACACATAATGATATGAATAGTGAGCATGTGGGCACAAAAAGAAGATAAAACATATGAATACAGAGGAATGGAGAATGGATGCTGCCCTGACGATTGAGATAAGGAACCACTGAAGAAAAGTTGGAATGGATCATTACCAGATGATTTCTGGCAAGATGGAGAAAATGAACCAAAACATGACTTACAGCGAGAAGCTACAGGAAGTTTATAGGATAAGACCTCTCGGCTGCAAATCAAAACCCCAATGCTTCCTATTGAATAACCCACGCCCCCCCTCATCCCCAAAGGGATGCATCCATGAAATGTGGAAATCTGGATGAGGAGGAGGAAGCGGAACACCTGCCAATGTGCGAGTCATATCTAACCACCAATGCCGCCCAACAACAACAAGAGTAGGGGGAAGGGTAATAAGAGCCAACAAAGAATCCCTTCAAGATTCCACTGGTCATGAAAAGCTGACAAAAGAGCCCACATATGAGCCTGACCTAAGGGGTATAGTGTTGACTCACAGATTAAACACAAGATTCCAAAGTCTCAGATACATGGTCGAAAACATATTGCCCAAAAAAATATTTGGACATCCCGAAAAGAAAGAGATGGCAAATGAAATTGGGATAAGGTCACATTGTGACCCAGAAGATCCCAACAACAGTGAAACCATGTGTGTAAAGCGAGAGCCAAAGACAACAAACAAGCCTACATAGAGGTAATATGGAATCATAGAAAAATGTCGATTTTGGATAAAACATAACATACCTGAGAAATCATGTTGAAGAATGCCATATTAGGCCTAGCTGATTCCACAGGCCAGGTTGGGATAGATACGGCAACATTCGGTGGTGTAAAAAGGCTATCAAATCTTCATCGGCCCGAACAGGTTTGGCTTGTTCAGGAGGATTAGTGGGGCAAGTTCAGGAGAAGAAGGTTGACCCACATAACGATCAATCTCACGATGGATAACAGCAAAGAAATCCAATGACGGGTCTCCCCCACTTGCAGCCTGTGAAAATAGTGCTAGAGGTATAACACTCAAAGTGGGAACATGAACCTCAGAATTCATTGTAGAAATATGTAAGTCTAACAAAAGTGTTTGACATAAAATATGCAAATGTGAGAAAAAAGAATAAAGACTGGGAAATTAAATAAAATTAAAAAATTTCTTCAATGTAAAGAAAAAAATAATAATGACGCAATTCCATTTCATAAATTAAACTGCAAAATCACTATTCACACGAAGAACACTAAAAGAAAAAACGTCTACATTGCCAAATGAGAAGTGATAGTTCGGTAGAAATGAATAGAGGGAGTCACATGCGTTATGAGAGTATGTCGCACTATTATTGGTGGAGGGTTGATGCATGATGATGATTTGCATGAGACGCATTGTAATCAGTCAAATCCAATGGAGGGGAGATAAAATGCTTGTGGCACGTGTAAAAAATTTTGCATATAGAGGGCTTCACTGAACGAGAACAGCTATTTATGTTAGTGGAGGTAGCGTACCGTATTGGAAAAATATAATTCTATGGTTAAGTTATAGTTACCTACATTTTTATACAATTACCAACATACACTTATTATCCAAAAGTAGTAGCAATTTAACATAAAGACTTGCAAGTAAATACTTACTACTCAGAAGTGTTACTAAAGAATCATCTACTTTGGAATGATTTGAAGTCGTATCACACTCTTCATCACCAGCACTGTGAATTTAAGAGAATGTTATAACTTCCAAGCACCAAGTTAGATAATATTTTTTAAAGATACTAGCTTATGTTTTACACAAGTTAGAAGCTTAACTGACACCCACACACCTGAGACATAATGTCAATTATCTATAAATATATATGAACCAAAATAATGGTATTTTTTTACAGATGGTAGTCAAGTTTAACCAAATGCACTATCAAAACTATTTTTCAGAGAAGTAATATTCTACTGAGATTTCACTATGTTATACACAGTTCTTATAAGTCAATTAACATATGGTCTAATGACTATAAATATCACAGAACTTTTGCTTTGTTCCTATCTCATGTCACCTAAAAAAAAACCACATCAAGAAACTACTGAAGTGTATTTTAGAAATGAATAATAATGAAAATCAATACCATAATGTTCAGGCTATAAAGAAATGAAGTGCATAAAACTTAATTTATTCACACCAAAATTAACTATTATAATATATGCATCAAATACAAGTATTTTGTAAGGATAAAATAAAATACAAAAAATTGTTTGCGTTACTAAGTGCAGCACTTACAGTTTGCATCTTTTTGTAGAGTCAGATGAATTTACAAAGACTGGCTTCCTGCTAACAATAACACTATTGGGCAATATATATATCCCAAAATTAACCATTTCTGTTTAATAAACAATAATTTAATAAATAACAATGTTTTATATTTAACTGCATCATAGACATGCATGTTCAAGAGTTAACTGGTAATGAAAAACTTGTACTAAAATTAGAGCTAAAACATAAACTGTGTCATAAACAATACATCATATTCTGGACATTAAGAGATATTGTGTTAATGATGTTATTCAAATAAGAATGATGGTGGTGATTATTTTGTGTGGTGTTATATTGTTTGTAGTTATCACTGCTCCCTCATACTAACCATATGTTAACAAAGGGGATGTTTTTCTTTCCTTAAATAATCAACATGGGTCTCCACAATGTGTTTTATCTGCATGAATGTGTTTTTCAGGCAGTTGTATTTTATTGTTTGACATACTTTTTCAATCGAATTTGCTATGGTACTTTCCATCATATATACAATTTTAAGAGCATTTAAATGTGTAACATAGGGTACAATTTGTGTACCAGCAGTCTTTCATTAGCATAGTGTACATTTGGACAATTACTCTAAAAGCAAAACCTGCTTCTATTCCACCTAACTGTACAACTAAGACCCAACCATGTGATTTTTACCTTACCAAACCTGGAAAATGGTTACTTACCCCTTCACTTAGATTCTGATCAACAGAATCCTAGTTTCAATGGACAATGGGAGCAATCCCATTGAACTGCAAGCAGTTCTAGGATGTTGATGTGGAGATAACATTCCTTTGACGTCCAGGTATCTGAAATGAGAGAGTCATTCAGGGATGCTCACCACCTGATGAGATGTGCATCAGTGAAAAGGCTTAGGTCAGGCTTGGGAGGAGGGTAAGGGAACACATGTGGTGGTGTTTGAGCAGTCCAGCCACAAGGCAAGATCCTCCAGGAGATGGAGATGAAGGAGAACCCATGAGGACAGTGGATCCATGAACAAGTTTCATTAGTCACACAGGACCAACTGTTGGAGGTGCATATGCATAGCCAAGTGAAATGAGAGGTGCCAGAGGAGCCATAATCCCCAAATGAGATAGAACCTTCCATGCAGAAGGAAAGGTATGGACTTTGTGACTAGACTCTAGAGGTCTAAGAGATGGTAAGGAGAAGGTTGGACACAACTGAGGCAAGAGTTAAAAAGTATTCAGGGGTGAATAAGATATTGGTTTGGGTTAGGAAGGAAATGGAAATCCTGATAAGCCATCCCAAGCGAGTGGCTTCATTAAGAATAAGTGAAATTTGACCTGAGTATTCCTCCTGGAAACAAGAGATGAGGAGTCAGTTATCTATGTGGAAGTGGAACCTGAGTCCCAGGCAGTGTAGATGGCAAGCAAAAGCCCACATAATGTAATTGTACACATATGGGACTAACACTATTCTGAGTGGAAGGGCACAGACTGAAAGACACAATCCACATGGACAAACCTGAAGTAAAATTGTGTCAGACACTTTTTCCTTGGTCATCCACAGGCCTGGTTGGAAAGACTAGCAGTGAGAGAAGTAGGTCTCTATCCAAAAGTGAGGTATGACTTTAATGTGAGTTTAATGATCAGGCGCCAATCTCCCATCATTTTGGGAGCAATGATGAGGTAAGAGTAATAACCCAGAGAAGGGTCATGAACTCCATCATGAGGTGAAGAGGTAACAAAGGGTAATAAGGAATGCACAAAGTCAGGCAAATTAAGCATCAGACAGAAACATGTCTGACAAAAAGTCTTTCCCCAGACTGGCAAAGGAGACTCCAAGACTTGAGTGTCCAGGAAAGGGAGAGTAACTATAGGTAAGAAGGTAGGAATCTCTTAGATGTGGAGGACTTGGCATAATACTCGTGAATGAAGCTAATTGTGAAAAGAGTTAGCATGGGTGGAAATACCAGGAGAGGGTGGAAAAACAAGGAATTTGTGAGACTTATGTAATAGAGAATGAGAAGCATCATAACTTATGGGAAATAGAGAAAGAATGGTACACACCTGGGTACTGAGTTCTTGTAAACCTGAACATGTTCTTCATTTTCAAAATCAAGTGAAGAGAAATGTAAGGCAGGGGCAGAAGAAGAGGGTCCTGGTTGTATCATGGACCCCACTATATGCTTAACTATGATTGTAACATCTTCAACAGACAAGGAACTTTCAGAATTGTTGATAAATTGGTCATTGTAAGTGCTAAAGAATAAAGATTTTCATGTGCAAATGTAGAGGGAGGATTTGTGCAAAGAGGTATGTTGCACTCCTGTTGGTGGGAGGTTTAGTTGCATGATACGTCATCATGCAGTGGTGCAAATACATGTGTTTTCATGTGACTTTTCACAAGGCTGGTGGCAAGTGTCTCAGGCAGAAAGCAGGACTTCAAGAGGATAATAGCTATCTGTGTATGGAGATGAGTGTTCATATTGGAACCATAGCTTACGAAAAAGCTACCATCAATGTTAAGCTTCCATGGTTATATCAAATATATGTAATGAATCTGTAATGAATCATATATGTAATGAATCTGTATATTAAGCTATTTTTTTTAAGGCTACCTGAAGATAGCATAGAAAATATCTTAAAACTAATGAAACTGTTAACTCTAGATTCCACAGAAGTTAAAATAACAATGTATGAGCTCCAAAACTGCAATCCATCATTAAAAATTAAGGAGAGATTGCTTATAGAAACTTGAAAGCACATTCCTACAAGAAAAAACTAAAATACAGAAACAATTCCTTTTACCCCCCCCCCCTTTTTTTTCTTTTTGGCAACAGGAATTTAGTTTTTAAAGGAAAGAAACTTTCCTCAACTGGAGTGGTCAGGGATATTATTATCCCCCTTTGCCCTACTCGTGGTAATTTTATTTGTTATATTCATGAGATTTTTTAAATTTTGTAGGAGAGGTTAGTTCTACTTTTGACTATTGGTATTTAAAAATTTTAAAAAAATGACTGGCTGGTTCCAGGTCAGAGAAGAGAAGATGACCAAGGTCATTGATGTGACGTTGTAGAGATGAAGTGAGGTGATGCACTTTTGACAAAACAATCGACAAATTTCCCATCATCAGGGTCACGGGGTGGCTGGGATCTGTAAATCCAATGCCACGACTGGGATCATTAAATCCAAGTGCTTTTGAATTTGCTGTGGGGGGAAACGGGAGTACCCCCGAGAAAACCCACTTTCACAAGACAAGTGCCAAATATTCTACCTATCCTGTGCCAAGTGCTTTAATAAGAAAAACACAAGAAATTATTAGCTTATACATAAAATTAAGTTTTTATCAGAGGTTGTTTTAGGGTGTTTTGGAGGCCATGTATATGTTGTATGGAGATATTGTTTTGTGTGGGGCACTAGTCAAGGTGTGTATCTTAGCAATTAAGGTATTTCTTGTTTCTGCTGTTTGGTAATATTTGTGGGCTAGTGTTTTTAGTCTGTCTTTAAATAATGAACTGTTGCAAGCTTTGTGCATATAATTGATAGGGACAAATTTTGAGCTAATCTTAGAACTCTGTTTTGCTGGAGGTGGAGAGATTTAACGATATTTTTAGGCATATTGTAGGTGATTTGAGAGCCATATTCTATTAGGGGCGAATATACGCTTTATACATTTTAATGATAGTATTAGTTTTGCATCTTTTATTTTAACCCCTTTTCATCCATGGTAGGGTTTCGTCCATTACTGTAGCAATGCTTTGATCACAAAAAAAACCAAACCAAGTGCAAGGCACTTTAAATGATGTGCAAGACATTTGGCATATATATATATATACACACACACACTCACACACACACACCAGTGGAGATGATGTCTAGCATGCATAAATATATGGGTGGAGATGATGTTTAGCATGCATAAATATATGGGTGGAGATGATAAAGGGTTAAGAACTGTCCAGCTGTCAGTTTAAGAGGTAGAAAAATGAGGTACAACAGTACCATTTCCACAATAAGTAAGTTGGGTAAACTAGAATATCAGGAAAAGATGTACTCCTACATTTGGAAAAAACATTCAGAAATGAAAAGTTAGAAAAACTCTACAGAGAATTATAAAATTATGAACCAATGTAAAAAGCTTACAATTAAAAGAACTCTAATTTCACTTGGCAGGAAACACAAGAAATCCCAAATGAACCACACAAGTGTAAGGAGATCAGCAAATACTATATTACAAGGTTTTCCAATGAAATAACACTATGCAACATGGGTAAACTTTAAACATTAAACATTAAAGGGGACATGTAAAACCAGAATTTCTTGTTACCGTTGTTTCTACTGGCAAAATACTTAACTGAAATCAAATGCTTCTAGACCAATTGCAATACAACTACAAAAGGGAGATAAAACCTAGAAAGGAGCCTGAAGAAAACAGAGTGAAAGATAGTTGATCCAAAATCAACTATAAAAAACATTTTTATAGAATTCCACAAAATACTTAGGTATCCAGATAAAACCCTACCTATACACTGGGAATACAAAAAAAAATCCGAACATAAAGGAACAGCAAAATTTCCTTGTCTTAAAGAGTCCATAAGGTGCACATGGACACCAGAAAATCTAACAAAAATCTAAAGATCGTCTCGAACACTCAAAAATGACATAAATGTCCATGACTGATTCCATAAACAAACTACATAGTTAAGTCACAGGTAAGGCAATATAACAGCCCATATCTCTGAACACTGTCAGTGTGAATTTCTAAGTTCATAAACAATGAATAGGCAACTTGACAAAAACATCTGCCACTGGTATGACATGAAACTTCTAAAGTGGCACACAAACAACAAAAAATGTAGTCAAGTTTCTCAAAACTGAAGTAACAGTAATGCAAATTAAACAGCATACTTTACAAACCTGACTTCATAGCTTGCCTATGAGTGAGTGAATGAGGTTATGAACTAATTCAGTACACTCAAAACTTACAGGCTGCATTTAATATGTAGTTGCTGGTTAATTGTAAGAGTAACAGGTAAGAATATGAAAGTACAACATTATTGATCACCTGAGAAAAGAAAAAAGAAAACCGACAGCCTTCAAAGATAAGCTGAAATTAATTAAATTATTTGAAAACAAAATGACTATATTTGTATAAATAATATGCTTGCATTTGTCTGTCAGGAACTTTTCTCATACATTTTTCGATCAAATGCTACAAATCTCATATCATTAGAAAGGCCTTTGTCTGCAGAATCTGGGTTGCATATTGGATTTTCAATTCATAATCATCTTAGTTGTTTTCTTGCTTAGTCAAACTTTTCAATGCATGATGGCACGATTTAGTTTAGTTTTTATTTGAAACGTATTTCACACAAACAACACTTAACCAGCATATAATTTCCTAAAAAAAAAATTAACATTACACTAAATACAATTACTATGAGCTTTCTCAACTTATTTAGGTATAAAATACGCATGCACAGTTTGTTCAAAACCACATGCTTATCACTTTGTGAACACACATTCAATCATTTCTGCATATTTAGCTAAGTCTGCCTTCATTACAACTTTACATTTACTTTGCAATAACTTAGCTTTGGTTCATTTTATAAATACCTTTTAGCCATTTTTTTCTTTACTACAAGTTTTATTTTTAACTTGTGCGAGCCTTTTTGTTTTAACTCGTAATACTGTGTCATACACTGAATGCTCATAACTGTTTCATACTCTGTACACTATTATAAATACCATTACTTTACTTTATTGTTTACCTTACATGTAATTTCATTAAATAAAGTTACATCTCCAAGAATGTGTTTGTCTGACCTGACCACGTAAAATTTTTTCAGATAGTTTTGTTTGTTTTGAAGTTAAGCACAAAGCTATACAATGGGTTATCTGTGCTCTGCCCACCACAGGTATCGAAACCCGGTTTTTAGCATTGTAAGTCTGCAGACATACTGCTGTGCCACTGGGGGGCTTTTTCAGATAGACCAAAATTTATTGATTTAACACATAATGCCAGCAAAAAAGCATAAATCAAATAACATGTGTGAAATTGGAAGAATAAGGATAATTCATGGAAAAAAGACATGAAAACTACCACAAATGTTTTGTAGGTCACAGTTAAACAATAATATCAATAAGCCACAGTGACTGAAACCACTACATTAGATCTCTCTAACCACCTTAACTCTTTCAGAATGGGTTCAGTCCCTGGGACCGACCTCGTAACCATTTTGTGCTTGTTATAGTTTTCACGCTATAACTTTTAAACTAGTAAGCATATGTTAACAAAATTTGGCAGATTATCAGTAAACATTACAATGCTTTCATATTCAAAATATCAAAATTTTTTATTAAGTCTTAAGGTTTGTTAAGCAATGTTTTTCTCATGCCTTTTTTTTTCACATGTTGCCTATCCTACATGCAAAGTAATTTTTATTATATGATTAAAAATACTTTCTTGCATCAAAAAATTTTCAAATTTCACATGAGAAATCTTTATAATGTCCAGATAGTTATCAAATGTTTCTTGAGAAAAACATTTTATATTTTATCTGTTATTTTCACAAACGAATCTCTGTACAGGTTCAGTCAATTTGATCTATCTTGTAACCACCAAAAAAAATTAGGAAATAAATATAAATTATGTCTTTTTCATTCTAGAATGACTACAAATTATAACATAAAAACATAAATGTTTAGGCTAAATAGCTTAAATCTCCTAACATTATACATTTATATATATTTATTATTTTTCATATATTGACCTTTCAGCAGTGCCTGGCTAACAATACAGAAGTTACAATGATGCAGCACATGTGTACTCATGTTGCCATATCCAATAATATAAAACTGACCTTTGGTCTTTACAAAGTGACCTGTTGTGGCTGTGTTTTAATAGAATAGTACAGTCACATTTCAATCATTATACATTATATATTTACATAGATTATTACTATTTAGGAATAAGTTCTTAAACTTATGTACTAGAAAAGTAATTAAAGAAGTAAAGCAAACAATTATCTTTTCTAGTTACGACCTTCGTACTCGGTTGTTGCTTGATGTAGGTTGCTAAGCCTTATAAAATTTTGCACATGGAGGATATGAAATGAAAAATTTTTTTTAAGTTTTATATATATACAGTTGAATAACCAAAAAAATCATAAATTACCATATCGATACCATAGAATTCCACTATAATTTATCTAGCTTAGTAACTAAGCTGTATTTCAGTCTAAAAAAGATATGAAATTCTCAAGTAGACTAAAGACACAACCTACCTCCTTGAAATCTTGTTTTTAAAGTACAAGATGGCATCCTAACACTTGAAAATGGCTGAGAAAGCCACTAAGGGGACATACTGAGCTTTCAGTTGGTTATTCACATGATTCAGTACATGAGCAATATCTCAGAAAAGATAGGAGGTTCTTATTTTATATACTAGCTTGTCAATATTGGTAATTTGAGTTCCTAATTTGTAAAAAACTATAGACTTAGTATTTTGACATCACAAACATCTAATTTGAACCAGTGCTGCATTCAACATACCATGTGACACATAAAAATCAATGTTTAAGTGTTTTTTAAAATTTACATTTAAATTAAGAAACTGAGTAATGTATAATACTAAAATTTGAAATATAATCTACAGAATGATACCAAACTTATTGACATAAGTTGATGAAATAGTAGTTCAATAAAATTTTGAATGAGAGTCAAGAAACACGATGACATGCCCTTTGACCCATGACCAGTCTGGAAAGGGTTAAACTGTTTTGCAGAAGCCATATATGCCAAAAGAAAATGTGGAAAACAAATAGGTAATTAAATTTACATTCAAATAATCAAAATTGATAAACTCATACCTTTAGATATAAATTAGAAGCTAATTTGATGCTACAATTAAATGTCATGCACTAAAACGTACGTAATCCAGTTTTGAGGATCATCTCCTAGCCATCCAAAATGCTCACTATGAAAGACTAGCTTGGCTGGGTTCATGATATCTGATGACTGGGTAAGACTTTCCATTCTTGCTGCTTCTTTTCTTCCTTCAATGGTCATTGTTATTTCCATTTCCAGAGACTCTTCTTTTTGCATAAGCTGAGAGTGTATTCCAAATAATAAGCAGTACACCAGTTTTTTACAACTAAGTAACAAAGTAACAAAAAAACTGAAAATCAAGCCTATATTTTTTATTTTGGTCTTAAACAGTGTTTTCAATTTGTACAATGTGCTTTTATAGACTTCTCTTTTCTCTAGTTCAGTCTTAAAATGAGGTCGTGGGCTCGATGCTGAGTACTTCATCATAGAGCCTAAAACACTGTCTGAAAACTTAAATACACAAAATACAAAATTCATAATAATACATTCTAAAAGCTTAACCTTCAAACTGAGATGTTATTTGTTTAAGATCATGACATTTTTTCATAATTTAATAGTGAATTTCATGGACAAAGCTACAGAGCTTGAATGAAAAGTTCATGAAATACATGTGATAACTAATTCATACTGAAAAATTGCATTATCCTAAAAATATTTTGTCTACTGGATACATAATAATGCAAATTCTTTCATAAATGAAATATACAGAGAGTGATTTTTCAGTACCAGCAGTGGGCACAGCACAGATAGCCCATTGTGTAACTCATACACTCAAATAAACTCATACTTCTCTGTTTAAGATTTTAAAGTGATCTGAAAAATTATAAGCAGCAAATTCAGGATAGAAGTCCTGGAAAAAAAACTTGATATGCAGAAACAAAGTATGACAAACAAAAAAGGAAAAAATCTAACTTAAGTCCAAGTACATTAAAACTGATAAATTTAAAAATAACAAATATATATATGTACACACACACACACACACACACATATATATATATATATATATATAAAGAAGTCAAGTATGTTTGTAAAGATAATTTAAGAGCTACCTCACTAAAAATCAGGCTATCTTGTTTCCTTTGTTCTTCAATAAATACATCATACCAATGACTCTGAAGTTATGTCCTTTCACAAGGTGTAATAAAACTGAAAGGAAGTCACCAGCATGCATAAAAATAATTTTAACAAATGAAAACAAGAATAATATAACTGATGTGAATTAATACAAAAACTAAAAGTACTAACAGTACCTTTTTTTAAACAAAAACAAAGTGCCAAAAATATATTTATAAATA
Organism: Limulus polyphemus; assembly: GCF_000517525.1. Classification (NCBI taxonomy): domain Eukaryota; kingdom Metazoa; phylum Arthropoda; class Merostomata; order Xiphosura; family Limulidae; genus Limulus; species Limulus polyphemus. Next base: position 1,610,702 of record NW_013665611.1, read on the forward strand.
AAAAAAACTATTAAAATTTAACTAAGAAAAAAAAAGTAAGTGCTTGCTTAAAGACCACTATGTACACAAAAGCAATATATGATTAATATTTTATTAAATTAGCATTTATCTGAACTTATCAAAATGCATTTTATGGCAAATTGAGCAATTGCCAATGTTTTCATGATTTTATAAACAGCAAAAGAAAAATAATAAGTTTAATAATAACAATAAAAAACATTCAAAAGTATCTTAGTGAATAAGCAAAGCAAAAAAAAAAAAAATAATAATGAAATGGTCAAAGGTAACTTACTTTTCCTAGCTAACCAAATTGTGCCCAACTGCCCCATATTTATTACACTTATTTTTCTGATAGTTTCTATTTCTAGCAACTGTCCTTAGGGGATAGAACAATTTAAATAATATAATGATTTGGCAATAGAAAGTTACTATATTATTGAAATTGCTTACAACAAGGATAATCTTGAAAGAGCCAAACTTCAAATGGTCATAGCCCAAAAGAATGGCTCAAAATGTATTCTTTAATTTCAAATAAATGCTTAGAGAACAAATAACCAGATGCAGCCGACAAGAAAATTGAGAATATGTAAGAAAAAAAATCTCAATCATATACAACATATCTTTGATTATTTGGAGAGAGACAGCCCAGTGATAAACCTAAATTACCCCTCATGGAATCTAGTTCCAAATCTGTGAGATTAATCTTTCTATTCATGCAAATTCCAAAATACAAGGTATAAAAACTATGTGAAAAGTTTGATATTAACAATCTAAAGCCAGTTGGAAATAAATGGTTACAAGAAGAAAAACCAAAGAAAATCTAAGAATCCATCAAGAAACAATATCAGGTATCTCTGAAGAGTGTCAAGGAAAAATGTGTTCATAAAATGGAATAAAAACATACCATGTGCAGATCTGATAAAGTGACTGCCTTCCACTGCTATAGAACATACGATGAAGATACGTATATATGTTTCACTAACAATGGAGGAGAGGAATGTGAAATAATAGATGTCAAATTCTTAGCAAAATCAAATTAAGTAAATAGAAATAACAGCACAAGGAAAATAAATTATAATTTTAGAAATACGGCAAAATTTTCTAAGTAGCACATTTGTGAAAAATATAAACATTGTCCTTTAATTCAACCCCAACTAACTTATTGGAAAATACTAATAAGTATTTCATACAAATAATATAAGCAGTTACCTTTCAAAATCACCCAGCAAATAAAAGTAAAACAAACAGCTTACCTTTTTCTTTCTGAAGTTTAGCCATGAAGATATACTGAAAAGAAACACAGCAATTAGCACAAATGTTTTAAAAAATAGTTAATGTTTATGTGCAACTGCTTATGCAACTGATTGATAACTTAAAAGTTTGTATTATGCAAGATTAGATGTAAGTTAATAACTAACTTAATGTTAAAAAGGATCTGCATTACTTGTAGATACAGATACATAAAAGAATTGTATTAATTATAAAACCTCAAAGTAAATCTGTTTTGCTCTAGAAAGTTAGCAATATCAAAATTTAAAATGTAACATTAAATTTCTATGTTGTTATACAATGATCAGTACTCAAAAAATACCATAAGGAAGTTTAAAATCAAACATTAAATTTGCATGTAACTATGTAACATGGGGAATAATTAGTGTCCATATGTTCACTCAAAAAAATTTATAATATTAAACTTTCCTATGGCTGTGTAAGAAAGAAAAACACATTATCAGTGCTCACAAATACACTCAAAATGTTTTATTAATGTAATATTAAACTCGAGAGTAACTAATTCCCATAACTAAACATACATATATAAATAATTAAACTGTTAAAAATGAAATTAACATACAGAATAACTAGAAACCTATATTTAACATAAACGTGTTGTTAAAAAAAATGAAAGCATAATAGTAAATTTCGACAGTACAATACAAAAGTATTTTCCCAAAAAAACCTAACAAATAAATATATTAACTTTGTCAGCATTGATGTAAGTACATGTATATCAACAAAACATATTCCAGCATCAGTACTTGTACTCAAGTAATGCATATGTAAGATTAAGACTTTAATTCACTAAGTCAACACAAATGATAAGAAATTTCATAAGTAAGTAATTATAACTAAATCATTTATTTTACATTAGAAAAATTAAATAAAAATCTACAAAATTTAGAAAAAAGGAAGTACAAATAATTAAAAAGTTAATACTGACAGTATTATGCTATTTACAATGCAAGTCATCACTGATTTGCAAACTGTACTACAAGTAAATGCATCTTTAGATTTAAATATAAATGTATTTGAACACAAACGTCCTGTTTTAAATACCATATCTAAGAGGCATTTCAAATTACTTACCTATTTGGTTCCTTTGTGTCCTCCTAATATGTTATAAAAATTATATATTTAACATAGCAAATAAAAATGCATACACATACATTTAACATCATATGAACAAAAAAATACTAAGGACCATTGTCCATTTTACACCACACAGATATACAAACATACACTGTAACTACAAAACCAGATATTACTCATGATAAATGTACAATTATAATTAAAGAGCTAGAGTTAATAGATACAAGTGTTACACTAAATGTAACAAAATACAATATGCATGAAACATTTATAAACACACCACATGCTTAACAGCAATTACCCACGTAAAAACCACCCATACAATACATTATGAACAGCCATTACCAATATAACACCATACATATATAATACATCCCTAACTGCAATTATCTATGAAACACCATACATACAATGCATGCTTAACATCTATTACCCATGTAACACCATACACACAATTACATACAAATCTACATATTATACATTTCTCACCATATTAGCATACATAAATAGTATCTACAAAATTAGACATTATACATGTAACACACATTATCCATGCAATAACATGTACTAGAAACATTACACATGTAACACCATACACACAATTACATACAAATCTACATATTATACATTTCTCACCATATTAGCATACATAAATAGTATCTACAAAATTAGACATTATACATGTAACACACATTATCCATGCAATAACATGTACTAGAAACATTACACATGTAACAGTAGCAAACATAAACAGACATTATAGAAATAAGTATTAGAATCAAACTTCTAGCTAAACAAACACGAAAAACATTAAAAACTAAGCAATTTAACACTACAAACTAAATATAGTATTGACATACACATCCACATGTATGCACACAATTACCATCAAAGAACAATCACTGAAATATAAATACATACAGTGTATTTCATTGTATTTATGTTTCGTAAATAGTTGTGAGTTTAGCCATAAAGGGCATACAGAGGCAGTTTCTGAAGCAAAATTATCACAAATTGTATTCTAATAACATAATATAGAAAAATAATTTGTCTTGTCAATTGTGTTCTAAAGTAATTGTAACAGCCTATGTAGACTTTGATGGAAAAAAAAGAGACAATTATTTAAAGCTCTGGATACAAATGTGGTAACCAACAGTTATAATGGTGATTTTAAAAAGAAATTATCACGGACTGTATAGTAATAACAGAGCAAAAAGAATAATTTGTCTTGTGAAGTTGTGTTCTAAAGTAACTGAACCAGCCTGCATAGACTTTGACAAAAAGAAGGCAATTATTTAAAGCTCTGGATACAACTGTGATAACCAACTGTGTAACAAACATTTGCATATATGTTTGACTTGTTTTAATATATTATTTTAAAACAAATGGGCTGTGTGCCATTTGTTTATTGTTCAAATTTATCATCAACAAGTCACAAACACCTACTGTAAAGAATCCTGCCCATACAAAAACAGTCATACACAATCTTCCTAATTACATTTAAGTCAAGCTCTTGTTCTTTCATTAACTAATCTATTAGGTACAATGTAATATTTTCCTATTCAATAATGTACTTCGGTAGAGAGTCTTCTAATATTCAATAATTTAGAGTTAAATGTACAGACTCAATGAATTGCATTTAATCACAAACAAATATTTCAGTATTATCACCATTTCAAACCAGAACACAAACAATAGTAGGAAATGAAAATTAAAGAAGAAGAGGGGAGAAATGTTCTTACATGTGCAATATGCTCAAAAAAGTTTCAAACTCACAACTGGGGGTTCTTACAATAACCAAGCCCTCTCAGAAGTTCAGAGGCCCATGCCACTTTTATATTTTGAGGCCCTTGGCTATAATAAAAAAAATGATGACACATGAAAACAAAATAAGACAATCCTTAGCCCAAAATAAAAGTGAAAGATAATTTGAATATTTAATTTGTGTACATAATTTGCAGCTCTAAGCTGAGAGTGTGTCACATTTTGTTCTGATTGGGGAGGCACATAAAAACAAGTGTCTAAATTTGAGGCTCCCTTTCAGCTTGAAGCCTGAACCAAATGCCCTTCTCCCCTCTAATTGTCCCTAACAATAACAGTGACAAGAAAAATAGAACAACAGAAGAAAAACCTGAAATTGATCTTAATAATATAATGCAACAAATTATTTCACATAACTGACATACCCTGAACTTCAAATTACACAAGTGTAATAACCATAATCAATAAGATTTGATGTGTTTTGAATTTTGTGCAAAGATACAATAGGACTATCTGCACTAGCCATCCCTAACTGAGTAGTAATAGAATAGAAGGAAGGCAGCTGGTCAACACCACCCTCTGCCAACTCTTGGACTACTCTTTTACCAACATATAGTAGGATTGACCATTACTTATAACACCCCCACATCTGAAAGGGTTAGCATATTTGACAACTGGGATTCAAAGCTGCAATTCAAGCACCCTAACCACCAGACTCCCATAATCAATAAGAAAACTGATTTAAGAAAGCAATAAGCAGAAATACACCTTACCAAACAAGGTCCCCAAGAAAAACAGCTCAACACTGCTAACTAATTATATAATTGAAATCATTGTACAGAAGGAGAAAGTAACATGGAAAATACAGTCACTACAATATAAAAAGGTACTAGCAGGATACATGTAGTTCAATTAACTACTAATTCAGCAAAAACTGAAGAGGACAAAGAAAATGTGCATGCAGTATTCCCTTATTTTTTTGTTAATTATTATCACCCTTATACTTTACACATTTTCCCTTCTGTTTTAGTTGAGCTGTCTTTTGAGGTTATTTATAAAAGGTATCAGCTCATGTCTATTAGTTAATCTTAGCACAAGTTTCTTTGCAGTGAAACAACATAGGTGATACTGGATGGTACTGAGGTATCTCCTCCTGATAACTTCAACCACAAAGGTATGTAATTGATGAAATATTTTGTCAACAGCCAATAGTAATCATTCATGTGTTGATTTGTAACCTTGTCATCTGATAGAAAAATATAAAAGGAAAGAAAATTGAAGCCAGATGTTTAGGAGATTATTAAGCAAGATACTGTGTGAAGTACTTGCTTAGGTTATTGTGACTTGTTATAAATGGAGGATTATAATTGTTAAGGGGATTTTGTGCAATAATTTCTAAGTTATATATTTTCTTTTTGGTTCTTTTTTCCTAGCTTTTTTTTTTCAAGGTTATCGTCTACAGTCAAGATTATCTTGTGGCGTTAAGGGTATTTTCAAGTTTAAGTTATATTGTGTGCAAATGTCCAGGCCTAGTTCTAACAGAACTACAAATTTCGAGAGTAATGAGGAAAAACTGTAAAAAATATTGCAAAACAGCAAAGATAAAATGTTCAAAAGATGTCTATCTTCAAGTCTTCTACCATATTTTAATAAAATTTGGCTTTATTATTGATAAGATATGTAAACGTACACACAGGTCATATGATTTAGCTAAGAAGAAATAAATATGATACTTACATCTTGCAAGTTCACTCTTGATGATGACATAGTAAAAATCAAAACATGTAGAGTCCATATTTTAGAAATGTTTTTAATTATGTATTGATTTTAACATTGTGTGTTATATATTTATTATTTTAAGATTATACACATGTGCCAAGAAAATAATATTTATTAGTGTTCACCACTTGTCTCTATGCTGTGATAGGTGAAAGTGAAACCAAAAATGTGCACAAATTGCCACATGACAAAAAAAAAAGCTTGCTTTGTTTGCTTGTTTGTTTTTTAGAATTTCGCGCAAAGCTACATGAGAGATATCTGCACTAGTCGTCCCTAATTTAGCAGTGAAAGACTATAGAGAAGGCAGCTAGTCATCACCACCCACCGCCAACTCTTGGGCTACTCTTTTACCAATGAATAGTGGAATTGACCATCACATTATAATGCCCCCACGGTTGAAAGGGTGAGCATGTTTAGTCTGACGAGGATAGAGAGTGCATTGACATAGGTATAGAATATCATAAGACAAATATTGCCATGGCCATTTAAGTGAAGTATAAAAGACTGGAGCAAGCAAGACCAATGCTCAGATGGGCAAAGTTGAAAACCTGAAGGTCGAGGAATAGTTAACAATGTCAGCAGAGATACGTGTGTTTTGGAAAAGGGCCATCTGAATAAGATAGCTATGAGCAGCCTCAACTGGACATAAAAGATGATTGTGAATGGAACAATAACATAATGAGGAAACAGATAGATGGGACAAAAATAACCAATCAGCCTTCCTGGGTTGGTAGCCAAAAGAGGTATCCATGATTTAATGATACAAAAACTATGAAATCAAAGCCCCAGCCCAAGATTCCAAGGAATTGAGAACACCTACAAAAATTGATGCAGTGAAAAAGGGAGGCAAGATGTAGGTAAAGGAGAGAGAATGTAGGGTGGCAGTCACCCAAAAAGAAAACATTCAGACCAAGGAGATCCCAATGAATAGCAGGATTCACTGTCACCTTACAATGCCCCCATGGCTGAATGGGCAAGCATGTTTGGTGGGATGGTGATTCAAACCCGCAACTCTCAGATTGCGAGTCAGGTGCCCTTACCACCTGACCATGCCAGGCCAAAAAAAAGCTATATTTGAATGAAAGAAAGTAAACTAAATAAAAGTAGTGTTTACATCATGAAGGATAAAAATCATCTAGAAAACAATACCTAAAAAATGTGATACAAACCAACAATAAAAAATATGTGGCCAATCTTACTATGATCATATAAATCTTGTAATTTCCTCCAAGTAACTTTTTTCAAAAATGAGATTACTATCATATAAACAGTGGACAGCACTTCCAGGTTTTAATTAGCAAATACATTTTTTTATAAATTAGTTACACTGTTTTTATATTTGAAAAAGACAGAAGTGTGATTGCAACCATTAAAAGTTTATGCTTCTCTAAACTTTTAAATCTTTGCACCATTGGAGTTTCCATTTTGTTTAAAGTTGCACAAGCTGTCATTAATTCAATTATCTAAGTTAATATCTGTATTCTAATTATATTACAAACCATACACCAGGGGTTCTTCTTGTATTGTAATGTTATTTATAGTGATACTTTATAAAAACATCTATGTCAATTCACAATCTAGTCCCTTTGTTTTCTATGGATAATACTACCACAGATTTATAAAAAAACCTTTAACAGCATCATTACTACTCCTTAGGTATGTAAGTTAATTTTGCAACACTACATATCCACACTTTAAGCAACATTACTTATATAACATCCTACCCTCTCGACAATTAACCAAACTCGAATTTCACTTTAATGCTGGGAATTAGATATCACTGCAAAAATGAAACATGCAAAAATAGGAAAGTAGTACAAGCATTTTCAAATACGAGCTTAACATTCTTTTTAAAAATGAAGAAGTAATTTTTATAGTTTTTTGTGGGTGGCACCAGGTTGTCCAACTTATAATTTTTTAAAGTATGTTATTGCAAAGTGATGTAAAGTACAACTAATGGTTTGTGATAACCAAGCAGAATGTGGTCAAAACAATGACATCAATTGGGGAGAGGGGAGGGAGCCACCCCACCTAAGCCTAAATATTTTATTTGATGGGGCTATATTTATGAAGAATTACTAAATTAGTATATACAAAGTACAATGTCAAAATTTCTATGTTTTGTTCCTCATAACCTTCTGGCTCTTTCCAAAGTTATTACAGTTGATGCATAAACTCTGATGTATGCTATGTCATCATCAACAGTTCCTGTAATGACAAAGCTGTAATAGTGAAATACTAAGCTAATAAAGATACATTATTGAGATACATGTTTGTTTTTTTATTTACATTAATAGAACATAAAATTAGTTAAATATGCAATGTGTGGACCATGCTAGTAGTTAATAGTATGTAAAAAAGTTGGTAATTTGAGGTTCAATTTCACAAAATTTTTATGTATTTCATGGTTGCTTTTCTTCACTCAGTCTCATGAATACGTGCACTGTCGACTTGACTAACCTTGTGACCACCAACTATATGTACTCTGAATGCCCTAAGTGTATCATTGTGAAACTGGCAAACTTTCGGTAAACATTACAAATCTGTTTTACACAAAAAATTCTGATTTTTTCATGAAGTATTTTTATTACAGATCTATCTGTGAATTTATGAAGTCATTACTTAGTCAATCTAAGTGAAAGGTGATTTTCATGCTAAGTTTTAAGCCCTAAAATTAAAGTTTTCATATTTCGTTTGCATAACCTCTAAAACCACCTAAATAAATATCAAAAGTATTTTTTGGTAAAACTTTATACCATATATGTTATTTTCTCTATCTTAACACAAACTATAGTAAGTCATCAACATACAATGAAATTTTCATGCTAAGTTTTAAGCCCTAAAATTAGAGTTTTCATATTTTATTTGCATAACCTCTAAAACAACCTAAATAAATATCAAAAGTATTTTTTGGTAAAACTTTATACCATATATGTTATTTTCTCTATCTTAACACAAACTATAGTAAGTCATCTACATACAATGAAATTAAAGGTTGAAAAATATGAAATCAATAATACTTTTTGATTTCTTTTTCTAGAATGACTGTAGACTCTAACAGACAATTACTATTACTTATCCTAATAACCTCAGCTTCTAGCCCTTTCACATCTGATCTTTTTAATTTCATAGTTTTATTACCATACTTTGGACTATGTGGCATAAGCAATAAATCACAACAGGGGAACTCGAGGTAAACAAATAGCCAGGTTACATATGACCAACATAATGTAAGCTGCTTCTGTATCAACTGATCTTTTTAAATTTTTTTATACAATTTTTTCATTTAAGTATTGTTATCTAACCTAAAAAGTTTATAATTTTTACATTTTTGTTACTTTTGTTAAAAATATATAAAATCAAGTAAAATATATCCCTAACAAATAAGAAATTTAGCACTTTCAGCACTGAGCCATTTGTACTTAGAGGCCATGCTTCGATAACCCTATTTTTTTCTCACAATGCAATCATGTCCAAAAAATAATATCTCAAGCTACCATAATATATCTGGCTTTCTAATTAAGCTATAAATCTGTTTAAAAAATTCCACTACTGCTCATAGCAATGACTAAACTCAACACACATTAAAATTTTCTTGCAAACTACTTTTTTCACCTGTCAAAACTAAACAAACAAATATAAGATTCCTATAAATTACAATATGCTCTCTCTACTGTTTATAAACATGTCTATCAGTCAAATAGGTGTAAGCAAATAATTGGTCTGGAATTCATGAAAAACATTGTTGTTTCTCTGGTGGGTTAGACAAATTTATTGATATCTCAGCATATCAATAAGGAAGAAAAGTTAAATTTTTTGTATTCTATATTTTCAATAAGTGTAGCTTATGTTTCTAATAGGACAGGCACTACAGAAATCTTATCGTTGAAGTTATGAAATCTAAATGGGAAAGATCAGAGTACAGACATGTAACATAACAGAAGAGTGAAGACTGAGAATTTTTTAAATATTTCCTTTTGAAATTAATTAAAACTTAGTTTTGATGTCAAGTTTATTGACATATACTGATAATAAAGTTTAATTAAATTTTGAATATAACTCTGTAAAAAGGTGATGATATTTGCATTACAAGATCAATACAATTCATAGAGCCCATATGCATAGGGTTAACAAATGTCTTATACATAAAAAAAGACTTATGCAGTCTTAAAAAAATTAAAATTTAACATAATAAATGTTTAAAACTTACCTCTCTGATTAGATTTTCAAACTAAAAGGAAAGAAAAAATAAATTTAATTCTTTGTCATAAATAACAGTTTTGCAATCACAAATCTTACTGTGGAATAATATTTCATGTTTTGAAATGTCTCATTACCAATAACAATGGTTTGTGTTAAATTAAAGTACTTTAAGGAGCACAATGAAACTACACACCAATATTGATTTGTAAACATGTTAATCAGTTTTGTTCAGAACTCAAAAGAAAGGAAGTACATTATCTTATCTTTAGTTAATTAAAATAATAATAATAAATAAAAAACATTGTTAAAATAAAAATAAAATAACGTGGTGAAGAAATATGATTTGTAAATGACTTAAATAAAAATAAATAATAATTACATTTAATTTGCTTAAATTTTATTCACTCACTGACAGTTATTATTAATGAAAATTAATGATATATATATATTTATAGCACTTAGACCACTACTATGTTTATCATACCCCAGCTGGCCTAATGAGCCCTGTTATTGGGCAAAAGACCTCATTGGCACTAGATATAGCAGAAGTAGTGTGGTAGACATATAATATATTCTATTTTGTTTTCACATGTGGATTCTTGGAATATACTCTTCAGTATTTGTGTATTTATAATTTCATTTGTATATGTGCACTTCTAGTTAGGAGTGTACAATCACAATTTCATGGCGTTTCTTTTAGTAACATGAAATTGGTAAAGAGCACATTAAAATAATGCCTAAAAAGGCTTTGGATTCTTACCAAAATGTGTTGTAAACAAAAGAATCATAGCTTACAGAACCACATAATTATAGCATAAAGGTACAAAGGTGTTTAAATTCTCAAACTTGCATAAATAAAGTATAAATATGAAGCTATTATATGTAGGTTTCCCCATATCAAGACATTTTTAAAAGACTACCTGACTGAGACATAACACTAACAAGCACTAATCAGCTGGTGACAGGCTTGACAACCTTTGTGGTACTTAGTACAGCAACAAAAAAAAAAAAGTGAACAATCACCACTACAGGTGTTTATACCTTAGATATTGATTTAATTAAATGTGTCACAGTATAATAGTTCATATAGGAGTTTGTTATATAACAGTGCTGCAATAAAGTGTAGTGACAACCAAGTTAATGCTAATAGTAATAATATTATTACTGTCATTTATTAAAGTTACAATGAGTGTGATTGTTTTAATTAAAGTTAAGTACATAAAAGTTTTGAGACTGCTTGACTGGGTAATGAAAAATCTTTATTATAACTGTATGACATTTCTACAAGATTTGGTCATCCTCTGGTACCTGAGGTACCTTATGTATTAGGACTTTGGTTTTAAAGTAGGGTCGCAAAGCCTCCTTTAACTCAAGTATTTTGGTGTGACACATCTAAAAGAAAGGGAGTTTTAAAGTGATTTCTTCTTGTTCCTTTTGTTTGACTCTTACTGTCATACTGTCACATTTTTCATTATTTCAAGTTCAAGCATAATTAAAGTACCTTTGTAATGTTATAACATATGAACAGCACAAAAATGAAAATAACAAAAACTTGCAAGTCTGTTTCCTTTGAATAAAGTTGTTTTTAGTACCAGGTTTTGTGTATGTGTTATTCATTAGTATAACTCATAGGAATACAACATGGTTATATGTAGTTGATAATAAGTGTAATATTACCTGTATATCACTATAAAACTGATGATAATTTTAACAAATGTTGGTATGTTGCACGAAAAAACGTGTGATAGTATTTCTGGTGTGGAGGTGATGTGTTATATATTGATGGGCTGTATATGTTGTGGGCTCAAGTATAAATCTTCTTTGAGTGTTAGATTTATGTAGCAGTCAAGATGGATGGTAGACTAATTATATTTGAGTCTTGATAGCTCCATTGGTAAGAACAATTGCTTCAGAATATTAGTGTCAGCTGAGTGTCCCAGGTTCAAGCCAAAGTCAGAACAAATTTCTTTAACAACTCAAGCGTTATACACTAAAAATTATATACTTACTTCTATTATGCTTCTTAACCCAAAGTATTTTGTCTTGGAATAATGCCTGTAAAAGTAGTTTCCATATTAAGAAGCATATCACATCATACAATATATATATATATATATATATATCAAAGTACACTAAGCTCCAAACTAAATTTGTAACCTACAAGTTACATTCAACTTAACTGCTAATAAACCACATCACATTACATTCAGTGTAACTGCGTGATGATTATTAGGTGAATTAAGAGCTAAGTTGAATGTAAATTCAGTTTTACAGCAACAAATACAATTATCTAATGTTTTTAATGCTAAGTTGCTTTATTTATGAGATATCACCTACTGTTTGAAGTAAAGTATAATCTTTTTAATTTTTTCCCTCAAGCCTTTTAGATGGATTTCACATGTTTTTCTGTATTTCTTTAACATTTATTTTACCTAAAATGTATTTCTGATAGATACCTCTTCACACAGAATAGTTTGATCCCTCACCCATCTGCCTATGAGACTTGCATGCCACTAGCCTTGAGCTAACTCCCACCTAAAAATCCCTTTTTTTATGTGAACTGCACTAGTGCATGATGACATAATCATATGACAATAGGCCCTCCAGTGATAGGAAGGCAGCACAACCTCCTTGTTCAATAACTTCCCCTAAACACTGGTGCTCAAAATAACTTCATACTTAGACAAGGAAAAAAAGTGCACAGGAAGTGGAGAGGATGGGAAGGCAGGTGTGAAGAGGCAAGTATCTACCAGATACATATTTTCAGGTAAAGAAAATTTTAACATCCAAAATGACATCTAACCTCCACACACAAAATAACTAGAATTCCACACTGAAATGGTGGAGGAACTCATGCAAACATTAAACCTAGATGAGTTTCCTTCACAAAGTGCCTGAAGGGAAAGTCCATGGAGTGTGACAGCATCTCATCTTGACAAGGGAATACTTTTCACTCACAAGAAAACAGAGGGATAGACAAAGAGACCAGAGTGTCACAAGGGTGGGTGGAATTTTAACATGACCAACCAAACACCCACACACACAAGTAAGTAGTTAACAAGCCAAGAAGAGTAGAATGGTTAAGGCAGGATCAGATCATACAGTGTGTGTCTGATCTCGACTGAAATGAACAGATAGAAAAGGTGGGTGGTAAACCCACCTTGCTGGAGAAGGAGGGCACATTAGCTGTTTGAAGGGTGACCCCACACTACACAGACAGTGACACTGCCACCCTACTTCCCACTGTATTGTGCTGTACATAATCAGTGAAAAACTCTCCAAGGTCTACCATTCCAGCAGCTAGAAAGTGGTAAGTAGTAAAGTCTTCCATGTTCCACTTGAAGAGGGAGAGAATTTGCATCGGGGAGACCCAGAGAAGTGCCTAGACCCTCACTGTATGCCTGTCAGAAAAGTCTTTTACTGGAGACAGTGCAATAGTGACCACAAAATTCTGTTTTTAGAAGTCAATAGGCACAAGCCACAGAAGTGGGCAGTCACATCCTTGGTGCCAGCTATTTCCATGATAGATCATGAAATGGTATGGTCTGGATCTGGCAAATAAGTAATATTAAATCCATAAGTATAGTGCTGGTGGTCCTGTGGAACACCCCATCTCGACAATGGGCACTAGTTGAGCCAGTGAAAATGGATTGAGTGCTTTCTGTTACCCCTGACCTGATGCAGATTTTGGGAAATAAGCATACCATGGGAGACAACATCAGCTATGTGGTGGAATCCTGTAAAAGGGAAAAGCATGATGAGAAAGAAAATGTACTTACCCCTTCTGAAAGACAGTGTATAGACTGAAAAATAGAGAGAGAGTTGAAATCCTACATGAGACAAAACAGCCAAATGATAAAGAAAATGACAGACAAACGTGTGTGGATTTGTCCACAGGTCAGCCTGAAGGATCTCATTCAAGTGTTAGTGAAAATGAGAATCAAGAGAGTGAGACAGGTGATAAATTTGATGCAACAAAGTGTGAAAAAGCCTGTGAGCATCAATATCCAAGGAAGAATACACCACTCGGAGTAACTGGTAGACCCATCCAGTAAGGAAAGGAGGCAGAAACAAAAATGTTGATGGGAACCCCAAAATGGAGACATTTATGCCAAATAGCACCAGCCAGCCTGAGCCTGACACAGAATACAGTCCAGGTCCAAATGAGTATAGAGGTGAGAAATAAAAGAGAAGGAGGGAGGGCAGAAAGATCTATCACCTTCCCGAGTAGCTGAAGTCACAGGAAGAAGAGCACAGTCTGGGTAGAGGAGTAAATAAGTACAGTGAAAAAAAATATGGAAAGCATCAATGATATGGAGAAGGATGTATGTCTTCAGAAGAAAATGGTATAAAGAACAAGAAACCAATGGCTCGAATAAGGCATATGTGTGAGAGCATGTATAACACACTAAAGTCATAGTCAGGCATAGGAGTCAGATAAAGGGTCAATGAAGAAAGAAGGATTGGAACAAAGTAGAGAGAATAAGGGGAAAAAAAGCACCTAATGGTCACAGGAAAGGTGAAATGTAATTGATAACCAGCTATGGTGAAAATTGATAATCCATGTGAAAAAAGGCCAAAATGTGGGCCATAGTAGGATGGTCTGGAGGAAGGGAGTAGTGGATGGACCAATGTAAAAAAACTCACCACTTCTGTTGATAGACAGAAAAAGTTGAAAGACACAACAAAAATGAGATAAAAAGAAGGATACATGATTGGTGATTCCAGCACTGCTGGCAAGGGACTGGACAAATCCCACATGCGAAGATGAATGGACAAAGCAGAAGAAGCTATGGTTGTGCAAGCCAAAGAGGTGCCATGAACAGGACCCAACAAGGAGTGTCACATATCAAGGCAGAGACATGAGTGAGGAGGCAAAGAGAAGGATAAGCATATAAAAAAAAAAGTGAGAATAGTCCTGGTTGAAAGCATCAAACACCAGGGACAGAGGATGAGGCTCTGGGGACCAAAAGTTTGGTGTTGAGAGGAGTGGTTAAGGCATTGATGAGGGGCATGCCCAACTGAGGGCAAAGTCAACAAAAAACCTGATGGTAGAGAGACCACTCCATGGGTAGAATCCAGTCTGGCCAAGACATGCAATCTGACTCCAGTTTCAGAGCCCCAGCACGTGACAAGTTATGAGACATACACAATGGGAATGAGCCTAAAATAGCATGTCCAATGTACAAAAGCAAAGAATCCTGAAACAGGTACCAATTTACCTGTTTATATAAAAAAATTAATATGGAATTGTCAGATGAATCAAGATCATTTGATCCACAAGAAGGAGGAGGAAATGGTAATGTGCCTGATGAATTTGAGTATGTTGATGTGAAGTGGAGTTCTACCAGAGCCCATACATCCAAAGTCTTGTCATCGTTCAGAAATGCATCCCACCCTGACAGAGAAGTCCACATAACAGCCCGCAAGATGTTCTCCAGCAGGCAATTCAAATGGGCAGCTTAGGACATAGAAATATGATGAATCTGAAATGATATGACTTGTACCATATTCCTCTCTTGTAAAGATAGGCCAGGATAAGCAATATGTTTAAAATTTATGAAGCCACCTTGTCAAGGTAATAGGGGATAAACTGTGGGAAACAGAAGGATCCCAACGAATAAAAAATCGATTTCTAGCACCATGAAAAAAGCTAGTGAAAGCCACATAACACCTTAGGGCTCTGACAGGGCATAACAAACGATCAGGATCCAAGCAGTGGTAAAGGTGAGAAATAGCCCATAAGTGAATTGGTGAGAAGGATTTATCCCCTTCCCTGGCTGCCAGAGTCTTAGGAAGGAAGGATCTACCTGTATATAGCAGGACATAGGTAGAATGATAAAGTCATGTGCAGTGGAAACAAATCAGACCTACAATGTTCACACACCAGCAACAACAAAAAAAAAATACACTTTAAGAGAAAGGTGATCCACAGAACATGATGCTAAAGGCTCAAAGGGATAACAAAACAAAACATGCAATACCACCTTAATATCCCAGTCAGGCAAAAGAAATGGCCTTTTGGGATAAAGAACATGAATAGATTTAAGTAAGCTGGATAGAACACAGGACTCAAAAACCTTTCTATGTTTTGAATACTGAAACGTAGTTGATGAAGCTGTCTTATATAAGGTGACAGTAGATGAAGCAAGATATTTTTCAAAAAGCCAGGTCAAAAAACAGGATACGGTGGAAACAGTTGGGTGAAGTGGGTATAATTTTCTGTTGAGACACCACTCGCAATAAGTGTGTCATTGAGATTGATAAATGGCCATTGTGGGTCTACTGAGGGATTGAGCCAAATTATGGGAGGAGTTTTCATTGACAGTAGCACAGACTGGCCCTTTACAAGAGTTTAAAACAGGAATTGATAACTTTGTTAAAAATAAAGGTTGCTTTTAAGTTAGTTTTCTCAAGGCTGGAGCTCCCATATTGTTCTGATGTTATGAATTTATCTATATTATGGAGATCAAATTGAAAAAAAACATTCTAAACATGACCTAACAAAAGTATTTATTTTTAAAATCTCCATAAACATATCCTAGCACCCTGCTAGCTCTTATGACTACACCTAAACACATAGTACAAGGCTGTAAGTGTAGTGCTGCAGATGATAATACTCAAACTATTTTTCATTAACAATCCCCAAATTTTTTCAAATCAAGTTGTTACTAGCTCTTTCCAAATCCAAATGTCCCAACTTTCTATGTATATAAGCTTGCACTTCTCAATATTAATATACATTTTTTTTTCAGTGTCAAGACTACTCTCTAAGTTTCTTCTAATATTCTAAAGAAAAAAAAACAAACATTATTCCTAACTATGGGAACTTGAATTAGCAACATATGTAATAATAAAACTAATATGTAATATTCTAGCTTTTGAATTCAAATGCTCAATAATAATAACATCAACAAAGTATTAGTGTCATATTCATTGAGCTAATTATGGTCTACGAGTATGAGAAAACTCACCTTTTGAATTTTTAGTTTTATAGGAAGTTTAGGGTTTAAATTTGGAGTAAAGTATACTAATAAACATTAAAGTTTAAACTAATAAACATTAACAAAGTCCTACCTATTTTTCTTTTTATTTGGACAGCACCTACATGTAAGCTTACTGAAGCAACCACCCATTCTGTTTGCAAGTCATCGAATTTTGAGAATTTAAGTTAGTAGTAAAAATACAGCTTTGCATAAATACATTTCTATTTCATCCTAATAACATAGTTTCCTCTCTTATTCAATAGTAATAATAATACTGTAATAGTATTAACCTACTCATACTCCATTCACGCCTCATACGATTCTCAAATGCAACTTCACATTTTTATTTTTGTAGCATTACTTTACATTATATTTTTCGCAAATTTGTTTTTAATGTCTTTTACAGATTGAAACTGTTATGTAAAATACTAATATAATAAATTGTATCAGCTTCTATATCCTGTTGTTATTATCAATAAATTAAAGATAATGACTAATATAGCTTATATTGTTAGTGTTACTTCAGCTTTAGAAAAATTATATACATTTATATCAAAATATAATATTACAAGCTAATCTTCAAATCAAAATTTATCACACCCGAAAAGCGCATGCATCTTTGATAGGTGGAGCAAAAATTTGCTTAAACGTTTATTTTTCACTTTATAAGAATAATATCGTATTTCCAGAAGAAAAAAAAATTCAATATATATATAATTCTTTGAACTATATGAAACATGACAAAGTTAGCTATTCCTCATTAAACATACAGTTTTATAGCTGTTCTTCATAGCAATTAAAAATTATGTAAAAACGTGAAGTAGAAATGTGGTATTTTCAGCTGAATCTGATTTCTTCCAAGAGTGACAAGACATGTGAGCTTAATTACAGGAGATTATTCAAGATATCTACTTTGAAATAATTCTAGGTCTCTGACTAACTTAATTCGTAAGAAATAAGGAAATGTTGAACACAGATGTACTATAAGTTGAACAATCTTTATTTAGGGGTGGGGAATAGTGAAAATGAATAACTTATGTGTCACAACGGACAGTCACCTCTCCTGCAAAATTGGTTCTGAAGACACTCTCTGTGATCATCTGTTCCAGACTGTATTTCTCGTGACTGTGTTCCATACTGAATCGGCTGATATTGTGTTTCAGAATGAATAAATCTCACGTTAGCTACTTAGTACGAGCGCCTTACTTAGAGTGACAAGTGCTACTCACGTTACTGCTAATTCTCAATTAAATGCAATAGAGTTCATTAATTCAAGAGTTCATCTGACTGCCAGTAGAAAAGATAGATGTCTAACTTCACATACTGTGAGTAAATTTACAGCTCCCTTTTCCACGGGAAGACAAAAAAAAACATTACTTTAGACCAGGGGTCACCAAACTACGGCCACAAATGAGCTAAAATATAATTATTTATATGGAAATATTATAGATTGTAGATGAACTTACTATGTAAAAAAAATTAAAATAAGTGTAATTAAAAATGTCCAAATTTGTCCACTCTGATTTTTGCATCTGACAGTAATATAAGTTTTAGAAAAATCAGTGAAATAAAAAATTCGGCAACTTTGGATATCAGAGCGCTTTTTGTGTAAGTACCTGCAACAAGAGTTCATTCCTGAAGTCGCCTCTGATGACTTAACTTCCAAGTATTTTTCCTTATTATTTCTTTCTCCATCTATTGACAGATAACTGAACTTCCAAGTATTTTTCCTTATTATTTCTTTCTCCATCTATTGAGAGATAACTGAACTTCCAAGTATTTTTTCTCAATTTTTCATAACATAGATATCACAGCTGAAAGTAAACATAATCTATTTTTAGATTAATTTGGAGGCCAGCGAAGCTGGAACGGTTCCTCCTGGACGGTACAAGTACCCTGGAGCACTGAACCAACGTTTGGGGAGATTTCCAGAACCCACATGGGGTTATGATTGTATGCACATACAGTAACCCGGGGTGAAGTTGGAAAGCGCCAGGGTCAGAGGATTAATGGGGAGGACATCATATGGATCCCAGGCCATGATATATGATACCACGCATACACATACAGCTCCAGGCTCGGCCCCACTGAAGGATTTGTAAGAAGGAAGACCACAATATAATGTGTTGATTTGATGATTAAGAAACTGGTGTTATTAAACTAAGACATCAATAATATGAATACAGATCGTTCACTTGCAAAGATACTTCGGGTGCTTGATACATTAAATATTAATTTAATTAATTCTTTATTTATTTACTTATTTTTAGCGAAATTGGTTTGTCAGATATCATTTTTGTGAAGTGAAAAGTCCCAAACTGTCGTAGTTTACAGAAAAAAAAACATTATGTGCTGCCATATAGTGA
>NW_013665611.1:1631092-1640828 GCF_000517525.1 Limulus polyphemus
TGTTTAGAAATGATAGACGTTAATACAATGCTTTTCTCAAAAGCTAAACCTTTTTTGCTGCTTAGTTTGTGAGATTCGGATATGTGCACACTGGGTATCGTATAACTATCTTATTGTTAACGTCGCCTTCTTTGATAACTTTTTGGAAAATAAACATGTTTGTTGTCTTTATTTTTTGTGTATTCACTGTATTGTATTGAACAAAATGGTTATGCGGCCAGCGCTCGTCATTCTCTCAGTTATCTAGCCTGCTGTGAAAAAAGTTTGGTGACCACTGCTCTAGACGAAAGACACAGAAGAATAGGTAGCTAGATGAAAAGTGACTTAACGATCTACTTGACCAGTGTGTTATGTGTAAACTACTCATACTTGCACAAACAAGAAATTATGAAAATCACGCTATTACTACAAAGAGGTAGAAAACACATTGTATGATTATATACCATAGAGACAATTCACATAATCTTTATTATTACTTTTTCATCATAATAATGTTTTGAAATGCATAAGTAGTTTATTTGCAAACATACTTACAGTATATATAGATTATAGTTTCATGCCAATAGCTTACACTGTGATTGGTTGTCATTCTGCCATTCAGAAAGTGTAACACCAAAACAAAGCGTTTAAAATATATTAAAGGCCTATCTTGTGAAAGTGGGTTTTCTCTGGGTACTTCCATCCCCCACCCCACCCCACACACACAAACAGCCAATTCTACGGCACTTGAATTTTATTATCCCAGCCTTGGCATTGGAGTTACAGATCCCAACCACCCAGTGACCCTGATCACGGGAAACCTGTTATTGTATGGTTTGTCGAATGTTTGTCGCCTTGCTTCTTCTCAACGATTCCTCATCGACCTTGATCTTCTCTCTACCCCGGAACCCTCCGGACATGATCTCCATTATCCAATCTCAAGACTTCAAATTTGCCATAGGGTAACATCTGATCAATCTCTCTAAATAAATTTAAGTAATCCACGAATATAATAAATAGTTATGGAGAACGGGGAGAAGGGGAGTGCTAATATTCCTGAATACCCCAGTTTGGGAAAGTTTCTTTCCCTTAAAAACTAAATCCCTGTCACCAAATTTTTCGGTTTATATATATACATATATTAAAGGGGGAGGAAGAGATCCGAAATGAACCTGAATTACCTGACTCTCTCTGGTCGCGTACAACGACTAAATGCTGATAATGCTCAGTCTCGAAGTGATATCAACATCCTCATTTGTGCAATCGTCCACCATTTAATTAGTACAGCAAAACATCGGTACAGGAGGGAGGAAGAGGTGGAATTTTCATACCTGTCTCTCCCAGATCACTAAAAGGATCTAGATCCCAATGAAGTCGTTCATATTGAATGAGGAAGAATAAAATCTAACTCCTCCAGATCCCGATAAAGAAGAACCCAAGACTGAGCGCGGCCTAGTGATTAACGTGTGTGACTGTGAATCTAAGGTTTGGTGGTTTGCGTACCGTAACCCTGAAAATAAAATCGCGCTTGTCATTTTGGACAGTTGAGGCTGTTCCCTAGCTGTCTTCTATTTAGTATATCACTTCAAAATTAAGGATGACTAGTGCAGATAGTCCCCTTGTGGCTTTCATGAAATTCGACAAATAAATATATACTATGTCCAAAACTAATAGAGTGTCATAGACGCGACTCCCAGAATTGAAATATCGCATGACAAGCATGTACAAATCAAAATTTTGGCTGATCAAGGATATCCATATTTCATAAAAGCTGTGTGAAAGACACTGAAGAAGGTACGTTAACGCTGGCACTATTTGTAATAGAAGTGGTCAAAGTAGAAAATCAAAACTCTACAAAAGTTATGATAAGTATCTCAGGATATGTTCTTTAAGAGACATTGTTGTAAACACAAATATGAATGTTACCTTGGGAATAATAAGATGCAAATTAGTACTAAATGATTTCAATGGACATGTTGATGCTCGAAAACTACTACTAAAAAAAGTAAGCAAACCAATAGTTTGGAATGAGCATAGGATCATAAAAAGTGTAATGATCAACATGGTAAATGTGTGATCTTTACAGGCGAATTCAAATTGTTTGACAGCAATCAATAACAGCCTGTTCAAGGGTAGAGAAGAAGAAAGTATCATATTCAATGTAGAATATCTGGAGTTAAGCATTGTATGGGATCAGTATAAGTTTGAGTCTGCATCTCAGCAAATGGCGTTGGTGATTTACACAAAAATGATGACATTGACAAATATAAACAGATTCTGATCCATCATGCCATTCCATCAGGAATACGCTCATTGGACAGAAATTAATCTTCCACAAAGAAAATGATCCATTATAAACAGCAGATGTGGTAAAAGATATCTTGATGGTATAGAGACTGATGTAACAATCACATCATGGCTTGTTCTGAACAATGTCTGAAATTGATATTCATGAGTACATGGACCTATGTAAAACATTAGAAAACAAAGGTGGTTAGGGCGCTCGACTCGCAATCTGAGGGTCGTGGGTCCGAATCCCCGTCACACCAAACATGCTCGCCCTTTCAGCCGTGGGAGCGTTGTAATGTGACGGTCAATTCCACTATTCGTTGGCCAAAGAGTTGGCAGTGGATGGTGATGACTAGCTGCCTTCCCTGTAGGCTTACACTGCTAAATTAGGGACGGCTAGCGCAGATAGCCCTCGTGTAGCTTTGCGCGAAATTAAAAAACAAACAAACAAACTCTGTCAATGGAGAGACGTTGTTACTGTCCTGAGTTTGGTACAATGGTATTAAAAATTATTCTTGTTGTATTATAATCAATAGTTTATAACAAAAAAAGAAAAAAAAGAAGAAGAGCAAACATGAAAGATAAAATTTAAATAACAAAAATTACTTGTTCAATTGCGGGATACCACTTAGGTAGCTAAGGTCGTCCCTATTAGAAATGAAAAGTAAATACTTGAAAGTTAAATAAAATAAGCACATAGTTTATTTGAATAGACACATAAATCATAAATTTACTCCTTAAGTGAAAGAACTCATTTTGTTTAGAAACCGCTTCAAATGTTTTAGTTATTGATAAATATTTGTATTTATTAAATAGTTACTAAGGTTATCTACCTCCGTCTCTAGTTTTGAACTACTGACCAGAGGGAAGACAGTCACCATACTTCCCCCATCCAGGATAAGGGATTGATTGTCTCTCTTAAAACGCACATACACCTTAAAGTGTGAGAAGTATTTTATAGTAATACAGAGGTTCGAAACAAGATCGCCAGCTCCAAAATCTAAAGCTCTTCCACATGGTCTACTTACGCTTGATAAATTTTATTAATTAATAAAGACGGGCAGGATATTGTATAATGCAATATACAAAAAAAAAAGGGGGGGGGGAGAAGCACAAAATTTCCTCAGCTGTTCGAACCTCATAAAGTTACTGGGATCATGCAGAAATATATCGGTAAAAGTGACAGTACATATTTTATTAGTTAGACGGTATATTAAATCAGGAACATTACTTAATAATAAGCATTTTATCGGATCTCATTTCTTTAGGCAGTTTACTATGATCGGAAGCTATTAATAATTAAATAATATTTCAAACACACTATAGTAATTCATAGGATATCCTATTTACTTATGAATGAAAACATATGTGTATCAAACCTTTATTTCACGAAATATTGTTAAAAATTTGTTGCAGCTACTACTAAGATGAAATCTAAAGCTAACCTTAACCTTCTTTAGTCCTCCAGTGGCTCAGTGGTAAACTTGAAGGCTTATAAAAGTAAAATTCAAGTTTTGATCTCAGCAGTGGACACTGCAGATACTACACTGTACAACTTTGCACTTAGTTTTAAATATACTTAACTACAATTTATAACCAAGCCCGGATAGCTCAGTCGGTAGAGCGTTAGGCTTTTAACCTAACGGTCCAGGGTTCGAGTCCCTGTTCGGGCGATTATAGCTTTTAAAAGAGTGAATTGTTGTAACTCACCAGAATGGTAACTGGTTGTCATACGAGAAGAGGTTGAAAATTTCTAATTGTTTTCCCTTGAAAAAAGGAGAGTTAGGGGAAGATTTGATTGAGGTGTTTAAGATTGCGAAGGAAATTGATAATGTGGATGTGTAATCTTTTTTTTTTATATATATTTAACAGTGAGAGTAGTGGAACTAGGGTAGACAAATATATATTTTGGCAGGGTAGGAGACCAGTAGGTCCCGTGTTGTCCCAAAACGTTATGTTAAGATCTCCACCAAAAGAAAGAGATTCTGAAGTAAAAAGTATGCTTTGGACTACGAATTAGGGGGTTGTTCGCTACGCACTGCTTCGAAAACGCATTTCACAGTTTGGAGCTTTGGGTGACGATCAAATTCCAATATTCGATTAGACAAGATTACCATAACCCAAGAGTTAGCGGTATGTATTGTTATAACTGCTTTCACTCTAGTTTGTCAGTTTAGAAATTAGGGATAGCTATGTGTAGAAAACACTCCTGTAGCTTTGTGCAATATTATGAAACAAACAAATCTTTTGTGGGCTATCAGTGTAAGCTCTAGTGGCTTCCTTATGATACAAAATTCTAAATATCAGTATAGCTTTAAACTAACGAGAACCGCAAAACAAATATAGGCACTGCAAGATAATTGAGGTGAGGCAGGAAGACAGTAAGATCAGTAAGAGTTATTTACTACAATTTTGTGCTTCCAGAAGTTAATTCAAATAGATCGCAGGCTATGGACAGTTCTTTGTATATATTTCTAACTTTAATGGATTGTATTAATTAAATATGCCTTTTAAACTTCCATATTATACTTACAGTGAGTTCTTTTTATTAAATAATTTTCTTTGTAAGTAAAATTAGTAAATATGTTTACAATGCATATTAATAAATTATCTTTAAGTGATAAAACTAATGTGTCATTTATTGTTAAGTCAAAGACAGTCATAAATTATCCATCAAAATAATTACCATTTTAATTGTAAAATGAAGGAAATATTTGTAAAATTAAAATCTGAAAGTTGTACCAAAGTATCACAAACCAGAAACATATATGACTTTTCAAACTTCTGCTATTGTCTAAATTATTGTTCCCCAATAACAAACCCAGTTGTATTTTTAATCCATTTTTATTTTATTTTTCAGTGATAGCAATACCTATCATTTAAAAAAAATATCTTGCGTCAGCCCTCTATGGTATTTGGGTAGATGTAATTCAGTTCAGTTCCGTTAATTGTGTTTTGCAAGAGGTTACTGGTTAAACTTAAAGCTAGGCACATATATTATCAGGTGTTTGATTTTGTAGTTTAAACGTGATTATTGAAATTGAAATGGTGAGTGTAACTGTAATTACTTTTTAGTTTTTCATGTTATTTCTTTGTCGAGGAAGTAACTTGAAAGTCGCAGTTGGACACTGGGAGTGAGAGTAACCCTAGATCTCCGAAAGTTCTAACTTTTAGTTTTATAATTATAGTAAATTAGTATCGATATCATTCACTGTCAGTATCACGTTATTTAGAATTACTTGGAAAAACGTATGTGTAGCCTATACTATAGCTCGCGTTGGCCAAAGAGGAGTACCTAAGGTTCAGGTCTAGTTTTGGTGTATTTGTTATGTAGATTATTTGAATTGCATAATAATATTTGATTTTAATACTAATATTTTAATTTTTAGACATATTTATCAATAATTGGACTATGACTTGTTTAAGTTTTAACTTATGTCATGGTAAGTTTATGCCGTTGTACTTGTATTTTTTATAAGGTATTGTCTAAAGAAACTTTAAATTTGTTATTTAATATTTTACACAGATGCATAAAAGAAACAAATACAGTAATTTTAAAAATATCATTTAAATATTCACACAAAAGGTAGATATAGTCTTACAGTTACATTTGTAACTACCAAACATATCATAAAATACATTTTAGTTTTTTTACAACAAAATGTATATATTTATGTCAGTAAATACAAGTAATTTGTACATGTTTTCAGAAGACACAATCTGCTTCAAAATTTTTCATGATACTTGACTAGATAATTGGAATTCTTTCTTAGGTGGTAGTCAGTCTTGTGGCATATGTATCCCAATATAATTTGAGAGAAGTTTGTATGTTTGTCCTCTAACTACTCCTAGGCATTTGGTTTAATTAACTAAGAATGATTAGGGATGTGTTGATATGTTATATTTCTTTTACAAAACATAGGTTTCATAGCTCCAGTGCTGGCTAAATATGGGTCAGTCAGTGGGGGTGGCCACTAGGAGTACTGATGAGATTTCTCGATTTTCCTTTCTCATTTCTTTTTTACACGTTGTTTGTGTATTTTCAAAATAGACACATATTGAGATGTTTTTAAGTCATGTGTTACTTACTGGTTTTTTATTAAAAAAAACAACTAAAATATAACAAAATGTTGTTTAAATTATAAAGCCCATTAGACATGAATAATTTTATTCTTATGTACTTCAAGTTTTTGTATTGCCACTGGCATATCTTGTGAGAAAAAAAAATTCATAAACTTCTCACCATGCATTGCTTGGATAAATATGCTAGTAGTTATAATTTACATAATATCTTTAAGAATATTTTATTTGACTCTCAGATATATATTTGTACTTAATTTTTACATAATTTCAGCCTAAAGGGTTAAAACAGAAGATCACCATACAGAAACTTGTCCATCCAAACAGTAGAAAAGCTTTGCAACTTTCACGAAAAGAATATCGAGGAAGCAAAGTTCAGAGGTGTGTTGCATTTATTGGTACTTTTTAAAGAGAAGGTTGGCTAGTTAGGAAAATCTTAAAATATCACAAAAAAATAATGTACTTTTAAAGTTCTAAGATTTCACTTTTGATGAAAAGAGAGTGTCTAAAGAATTTATAATAAAAGGGTATTTATATCAATCATATTTATGTAATGCAAAATCATTTTTTTTAACTGTATTTAAAATTTTGCCACACATTCACAAAAATTACTGTAAATTGTTTTGAGTTGTAAAAACTACCAGTTAGTCTCGGAGATCTTGTGTAAGGTAAACGTAATATGAACTGTCACAGAATTAGTATGTGCTGTAAGTGCAATTGATGATACTTTGTATGCATGGGAACAAAACCGTCAAAAAGGTGCTAAATCTTAACAGCAAGACATGTACACTTAATGCAATCATTCAAACTAACTTATGCAAGATTTCTGAAGAGCATCTATAAGATTGGTTAAACCACTAAAATTTCAAGCAAATAGGCAAAATTTGCAAGTATAAAAAGTTTCAATTGTATTTTTGGGTTAAAAATAAGATAAATGTGTTAATTACTGTCATAAATTAAAGAGGTATCTATATACAAATAGATGATGGCTTTATTATGTGATTCTGAAAGTATTTTGAATTTCCTTTTCATTTTGAGTTGTTGATTGCAAAATAAGAACTTTATTAGTTTATTCTTATTCTGTGAAATATTCATGCATAATTGTAATTTCTTTTGTCCATTTTTTATAACTTGTGTCTTGCAGGAGTTTCCTTTTTGTCTTTTAGGAAAAAAGAAGAAACAAATTTGAAACAGCAAATTAAATGTACGTAAGTACATCACGTTTGAAAATTATACAAGTTCATAAAATATAACAAATGTCTTTTTGAAAAAGTAGGAGTTTTAGGGGTGATTTATATAACTTAGTTATTTAAAGATTAATTTTTTAGAGATAAGGTACTGACTTTTATAGAGTAATAAAGATGGACATGAAAGTTGGAGTGAATTTATAAAATGTGAAACATCAAGTTGCTAAATAAAAGTACTTTGAATTAGTTTACCTTTGGGATAAAAATTTTTATTACACATGCATTTAGAATCATAATATCTTTGCACTTTTGGTGGATGGAAAGATTTTTTATTTGAATGTAATTATCAACCTGATAATAGAAACCACTCAGCCTATCAAAATCATCCATTCTTACCAGATAATATTGACAAATCTGTTTAAAGGTACTCTTGAAATACTTGAAATGTGTACTTTTATGAACTAATTGTCTCTGTCAAGCGTCATGCATAAATTTACTACATTTATCTCTACAGAATGTCATCCTTGAAATGTAAGAAAGAACAATAGTAAGATGCATTAGTTAACAGTGCCTTGTATGTGTTTTGTGAATAACATGCATTGAAGTGGATGCTTTCCAACATTGTTCTGAATACAGTTAATTACAAATGTTGACATTCTGAACTGTGAAATGAAAGTTAACAAAAAATTTTTTTTCAAATTGGTTCAAACATTTTGCTGCATTTAATATTCTTTCAATAAATAAGCATCCACAGTGTCAAAACTTGTAAATTGTAATGAATATTAATTATACTTGTCATACAACATTAGTATTAGGCCTATTATGTTTTTAAACACTACATTTTTTGTCTAGTCCTTTGGAGATTTTCAAGAGTTAGAAGAGTGTATAATAATAGTATTCAAACCATAATATGTTTGCCATATCAATTGCTAATAATACATTTCACTTAATCCAGAGTTCATCTGGGTGGCTGGGACACAATAAATACAGTAGTGGTCAGAACACTATTTATGTAAGCCATTTCTTCCTAGAACTACTTTTATAGTGTGAATACCTTTTTCAAGCTGGCAAAGTATGATTATAATTAATTATACTTGTCATACGAATAACATACTTTAAATGCTTCTGCCTTTTTTATTTTTGTGTAATATTTTATTTACAGTGAAAAAACTTTTATGGTTCAAAGAAAACCTTGAACAGAAAGATTCGTTATCACCAGCAGATGTTTTTCATGCAATTGAACGGTAAGACAAGAAATATGTGTTTTATGTAATTAGGATTAGATAATATATCAGCATGGCTGCATTAGATCTGTAATAATGTTGTTTTTTTTATTAAG
Source organism: Limulus polyphemus (assembly GCF_000517525.1). Lineage (NCBI taxonomy): Eukaryota > Metazoa > Arthropoda > Merostomata > Xiphosura > Limulidae > Limulus > Limulus polyphemus. The sequence continues at coordinate 1,639,967 of NW_013665611.1, forward strand.
AAGTTTAAGTATAATCTGAAGTAACTTAATAAAATGTGTACTTCTGTGTCATTCCTTAAAAAAAAAAAAGCTATTCAGCATTTACTACTATATATGTTAATTTTAAAAAGTTGCATATTCTGAAATATTCCCCCCTTAGGATTGGTTAGTCTGTAGCCATGAGATACATATATTGGTAACTGCTTGAAGTCTATATCACATTTTGGTTTTATTTAATTTAACCGATTGATATCCTTTGTTTTGGATTGTTATTGATATTTTAAGATATCTATTTTTAATTCTCAGAAGCTTTAGTTTACTCTGTTTGATCCACGTATTTTTTAACTACCAAAAGAATACTAACATTTACTCTGATACCACATGTTTTTTAATTTATTGAAAATAATTTTTTTATAGCTATATAACACACATTATTTAAAAACTTTTGATATTTATCAAATAAGAATAGACAGTTGAAATACATAATGTATATATATGTATGTATGGCCATACATTTAGTACTAAAACATTCAACTAAACTTTAATGACTGAATTGGAAGAAAAGTGCTCAGCAGCAGTAGTAGTAATATTTTATAGTTTATACAGATAAGAACTGGAATAAAAACTAAAACGTAATTTTTATTGGTTAATTGAGTTTACTGTATTTTTTTTAAGTGAAAGTAAACATAAAATCTTGACTAATACAAAACATTAAGCTTCAAAATAATTATTATTTAGTTTAATGTTAAGAAAACTCCAACAAACAACTTAAATTTTGATATGCACTACCAGCACTTGTGTTTAAAATTTTTTTAAATTGTAATAAATAATTAAAAACGTTTTATATTTACACAATAAAAACTTTATTGTGTAAATATAAAAC
>NW_013665611.1:1640838-1657645 GCF_000517525.1 Limulus polyphemus
CGTTTTATATTTACACAATAAAGTTTTTATTGTGTAAATATAAAACGTTTTTAATTTATTATAATTTTAAGAAAATTTAAAAAAATTTTATAGGGTGTTTAGTAATTGAATAAGCAGTAAATTATTAAACTAAGAAAAAATTTAAATATAACAAGTAAAATACGAGTAAGCATGAGGAAAGTAAAGAAAAAAAAAAAAGAGTGAAGGGTAACTGAAACAAATTCCTGGCTTTAAGTTAACAACTTGTCTTGTTTCTTTGTTAAGTTAATGTTTTTTTTACTTTACTCAGTTATTTCAGGCTTCATCCATAGTACAGTATTCTTTGTTTTAAAATCCATTGTTCAAAAGTTTCATGGATATAAGACAAAGTTTTGGTACATGGTCTAAAGAGTATGAATTGAATAGGTAATGTGAAAACACTGGGGACATTTTTTGTTTGTATTTGAATGTAGTAAATCAGGTATTTAAATGTTTCTTGGAAAGAATATTTCTCTTAATATATTTTTAATATTCTACTAAGACTAATATACAAAGCATACAATTAGAGTAGTGGCAATTAATAAGGTTATAAAGAGACTGGTGAATGTTGTACTGGATAGAGTGGATAGTAAAACAGTTTACATATAACTGTATGTAGATGGTGTGTCACTATGCAAGACTTATCATTTCTTTACTTGTTATTTATTCTGGATAGAGTGGATAGTAAAACAGTTTACATATAACTGTATGTAGATGGTGTGTCACTAGGCAAGACTTATCATTTCTTTACTTGTTATTTATTCTGGATAGAGTGGATAGTAAAACAGTTTACACATAACTGTATGTAGATGGTGTGTCACTATGCAAGACTTATCATTTCTTTACTTGTTATTTATTCTGGATAGAGTGGATAGTAAAACAGTTTACATATAACTATGTAGATGGTGTGTCACTAGGCAAGACTTATCATTTCTTTACTTGTTATTTATTCTTGATTCAAACTTCAAACACATTATCTGGAAAATTTGAAATGAATTCATATTTAGACATTGCTTTTACTTCATTTTTGATACAGTTTCTGACATTCAAGACACAACTTTTATTTTTTCAATGGTTTTCAGGTGGATTCAATCAAAGGCAGATACAAAGTTGTAAACATTGAAATATACCATACCAAAGATCTATTTTGCTAGAACTAATGTTGTATTGTTAAAGAAACGAATCCTATCATGATTTTTATGTTGTGAAAAAGCATTACTTGAAGAATTCAAAATGAACATCTTCACAGGAATGGGAATATTACTAAAGTAAGTTGTCACTGATGCTGTTAGGTAAAAAATTACTTTGAGAAACATTATTATTATAATCTTTAGGGTGGAAACCCTATACAATTATAAACTAATTGTGGGTAGCATTTACTGATAATCTCATAAGTTCTGATTGTTTATGAAACTTTATTGATTAAAGTTTTAAACAGATGAAATTGATATATGTATACGTAGTTGGAATAATTATTTTTATAACCTCCACAAATCAGGTATCTGCATCGTTTTGATGAAGAAATAGAACAGATCGAAATAATCAATGGCATCAAAGGACGACAAACTGAACAACATATCTCTCGAAAAGACAGCATTCGTTTCACTTTAGAGCAAGAGAACAGGGAGTTTGAGAGTAGTGGTCTTGGTAAAGATTTCAGACTAATTAGAAAGTCTGTCTGGTTGTGTAATGCATCATCTGCACAACAGTAAAATTGTATCTATATAATTCACTTAACATGTGTTATATTTCCTATTTAAGAAACAATAAATTAGCCACTTTGACTAGTTACAAAGAATATTGATTTGTAATAATAATTTTAAGGAATATTTTTCCAACATTAGTAATAACATAATAAACCATAACAAATGAATGCATCATTAAGAATTGTATTAAAATAATAGCCAACTACAGTGCAGGAACTTCTCCATTTAAATGATCACTTTGACTGGTGTTTAGTGGGAATAACTATAAATTATATTTTTATTCTGCAAGATCTGAAAAGCTTTAGGTATTTCTTAATATTTTAGTATATTATTAATCTATTTGTGACAATAGTTTTAAGATGAAGCAGTTTTTAATCTTATTTGGGAATATGGACATTGACATCTACATCCCTCGTGGTTGAATGACCACTGAGGTTTTTAGTATGTCAAACTTAATTTATAAGTTTGAGATCTCACCAGAACTCCTTTTTATTTTTTATTTTCTTGGTAAAATTCAATATTTAAAATGTAAGACACCAAAAAATTAAAACTATTATTTTGTACCGGCTTGGTAGGAAACTTCTTCATATCCAAGTCAGATGTATATTTAATATTGTTTACATGAAAAATACCATAAAGGAGTGAACAATTTGTAATTGGAAAGTTACATTCTAAAGAAATTCACCAGAAAATGACAAATGTAAGCAAGAAAATAACTCGCCGAATACATTTTTGAAACTTTACGTGGGAGACTAATATCACTAATTCTAAAATTGAAATAATTTTTGTAATATTTTCTTATTTAGGCAGAAATAAAACTAAACAAACAAAGTAAAATTATCATTAATTGAACATCACTTTCTCTTCACTGTGGGTCATTTAAGTGCATTTTGTAGAGATATTCAGAGAATAGCTTTTGTAATGTATTTTTATTTTTTTCTCTAAATGTGTTCATAAATTTGAATTATGTACTTTTAAGAAAATATTTACTTGTATACATCTTGTTAAGATATTTAGCAGAAATGATTATATGATCTTATATTTTAAGCAGATTTTTATAATTTTAGATATGTGATAAACATTAAACTTGCAGTTCAGAAACTGAAAATAAATAAATATGAACTTAATATTATTTTTTTATTTTGTTTGGTAACTTTCAATCTTTTTTCCAGAAATACCAGATTTATTAGACAAGAAGGCATATCAGTATTTTAGGTAGGCCTTTGAATATTAATTTAGAATAGTGATGAATATTTAACTTTCTTTTATTAAATCTGGGTCAAATAATAAAAAAATTTCTTATTTATTTACCTTTAGTTTACTTTATAATATGCTGTAACATGATAGGTAATATGAAAAAATATTGCAAAAGTTTGTTGAATATTTAAAAAAAATACCTGATACAGTCTCATTAATCTTATGACCAGTGTGCATTTTTCAGGTGTCAAGTGTAAACTTTTATATTGAATTTCAAAATTTAGTTTAAAACAATAATTCTCATTCTGTTTAAGCAATTTTCAGCTCAAAAATATCTTAGAATTGATACATTATTTTATAACATTTATTTAGCAACATTTGCAGGAAAAATGTAACTTTCATTCCTGCACAAGCTCCAATGGGCTTGTATGTAAGCAACACCTTTGTTGATTTTTTTAATATAATTTTTCTACTCCTTGAAGATATAAATTTATATTTGCTAAGAAACTATCAGCCCTTGTAAATATGATTAACACCTTATTTCTCATTGTGATTTTACTTCTTTGATTAGTGGTTTTATTTCTACAGCACTTCATTATCACCCTTTTATGATGTCACAGCATCTGGAATTCTTTTATATTTTCTATAGATTTAATAGTTTTATTCCTGAATTTTTTTTTCTAATGTTAAAGAAATCTTAAGGGTGTCACAATTTCCTGTACAGTCACAAATTTTCTGAAAAGGTAAATGTAGAAAAGGGATTTGAAACTACAAATCATTTAACTGGGCAAATGGTCTAACAAATTTAACTACCGTGAATCCAGATGCAACCAGTCTCATTTTGTAATTCTCTGGGAAATGAGAACAGAACTCTTAATATGTAACTTAGAGTTTTAAAGTTTTTACTAATTTCATTTTGCAGTGGTAAAATGTGATTTGAAAATTTATTGATGTAAATTTTTATTTAATTATGATTATTATGTTAGTAACAAGCAGTGAAATGTGTTTAATATCCACTTAGAAGGATCACAGTAGTATGTATTTGATAGTAGGCAGCAGTATGCAAAAATATGCTTTGAAAACATAACAGTGTTACAAGGAGGAATATTTATTCACACATTAGCTTGTAATTACTATTATCGTATTACATCAACAGAAAAAGTTCTATGATGAATCAGGCATGTAAAATTTGCTGTTGTTAGTTTTCTCTTAAATATTTCAGCATTAAACAAAATATGCTGGATATATATTTTTTTACTTAGAAAATTTATTTAACAGGGAATTTCAAATAAATAGAAAAGATTTATTGTACCACTCAGTGTTGATGATTGATTTAAATGATGACTGAAGTTTGGTGGTTTTCACATGCATTTAAAATAAGGTTTAACCCACCCTGTGACCCACTTCCCCTCCTTAAGTAGGCTATAGACCAACTTGTAAGCTTAAAGTCTAAATCTTAAAAAAAAAATAAAACTCATTGTTCCAAAATGGATATTACGCAAATCAAAACTGTGTGAAAACTTATCAGCTTAAAATTAATTTGCACTTTTAAACTGCCTTTTTAATGCAACAGGAAATCACATTCATCTGTTATTGTCAGTAAAATTATACCAGTTAGAAAAAAAGTCATCTCAAAAAAACATTATATTGGTTCTGAATTAACTTTTTTATTGGAATACTGGAAGGACAGATTCTAGAAATATAATGGAATTGTTATATAGAAAGAGATAACTAAAAACTTACTGTGTACACTCTTTCTAGTTTATAGCTTATACAGCTGAGAAAATGTTTGAATTGGAAAACAAGAACAGTAAAGTTAGAGTAATGTAATCAAGGTTGCACGTATGCATTAACATTTTTTAAATCCTTTTTCTTTATATTCCACAACCGTAAGTGTAAAAAAAAATTATGATTTTCATTAAGTTGTGGGAGCCCCCCAGTGGCTCAGTATGTCTGAGGGCTCATACCACTAAAACCTGGGTTTTGATACTCGTGGTAGTCACAGAACAGAACCCCATTGTGTAACTTCATACTATACAACGAACAAAATCATGAGAAGCTTTGGAAATATTCATGGTTTAAAGCAATTTCAATTAATGCAATTTTTTGGCTCATGTAGCACATGACCATAATGACAGGAATTTTTTTTAATTATGTGCTACTAAATAATTTATAATATTGTAGTTAATCTGAAAATGATCTTAGAAGAGTCTAATTGTATTCTTCCTAAAAGCTGTATAATGTGTTGGTGTCTTGGCTGTGTATAACTATACAACTGATGTTTTATTTGTTTGTCTGTTTATTTTTTGAAAGAAAGAAAAGACTAAAAGTTGGAGTTTCTTAACTGTACCTTACTTCTGGAAGTAACAAAATACCTCATGATGTATTGCAATAGCAAAAAAAACAAACAAACACTTCAAGATTCAAATCGTTTATAAGCTTGTAAGAAACTACAAAATTTAGTTTGATGATTGCCAAGAAACAAGTTAATCTTAGAATTTGGTTTCATTATGTATGTTTTACATTGTTTGGTCAGAGATACTAAGAACTTGTATTTTACTGTAAACTTAGCAGTATCAAGTGATTTTGTATTAATAATGATGACTTGGGTTTGTTATCATGTGGAAACAAAATACAGAGTAATATTTGTTTCATTCTGAGGAAAGAAGTAATTTAGTAATAAAATCTTCTGATATCCTTCCAACTATAAAGTTTTCTTATGAAATAACAGGAAACTCGTAATTCTCAAGTGTTATACAGGTTAGTCAAATACTGTGAAGAAATTTTTCTGCCATTAATTTCCCAATTAATTTTTAAGCGTGACTATCATATGTATCACTTTATTAGTAAAATCAAAATTAATGAAAAGTAAAACTACTTATCTTACACTGAACTTTATAAAATGTGTGAATTTTTTGATGAGCATGGTTTTTACTGATAAAAGTGATTTTATAATTGTAATTATTTTGAAATTTATTACTTGTGTATAGCAAGATCATTGAACAAGATTACATACCTGGTAAATTATTTACTTCATTCACAGTAGGAATGGTTTGCCTTATTGTTATTATTTTGTATACAATTGATATTTTCAATTTTACAGATGTTGGACTGGAGATGCTAAATATTTACCAGCAATAAAAATAAAAAAAGTATCAAAGAAGTCATTGGAGGAGCTGATGAAAAACTCGGACGAGCAGAAGCTAAGATGCGAGATCATGAAAAGTCCGGATGCAGTTGCTGATAAATTCAGTAAATCATGTTCTTCAGATAGTCCAGAACAGTTAGTAAACAAGTAGTAAAGAGTTTTCAAACATGGAAAATAATCTGTAAATATTATTTTCACTTCAATAAAGTGTTTGGTAGAAACAATTACAGTTTTTAACAAGTATCTGTTACTTGGTTGTCCATTTTGAAGAAGAAAATGTATATATATTAAAATAAATAAACAGGAAAATATTTGAAGTTATTGATATTCTGCGAGTTTAAACTTTTCTCAACTGATACTTGTGTAATTTTTCCAATAGAATCTATTTATGCCAGGTTTACTTCAAGTGTTTGCACATTTAATTTGTGTAATTAATTTTTTAATATGCATTTATGAGTGTTTCAGTCCATAGTCACGTGTTTTTGAGTCAATAAATCCACAGATGCCATCTGGTGTGATAAAAAGACTTTTAAAAATTCAAATGAAGTTCGTTAACATAGCTTATGCCTAATTTGCATGATTAATGTATAAAATGAGTATACTTGTAAAACTAGTACCACAGATTCAATATAATGATGATACACCAACATAGGGTGTTTCTTGAAGCTATTTTGAGTTCTTATTTATGTAGTTTTTATTCCAAAGCATGGCTTATATTCATACTAATCATGAATATTTGATAAGCTAATATGCATATCTAATACATGTATCATTGGTATGCAAATTTTCTATAATTATACCAATTTGGAGTGTTTCTCCAATGTATTTCAATCCTAAATTTATTTTTCTTATTCAATTTATTATGCAAATTATAAAAACTAACTTTTTCAGATCATTATCCCTCCCAAAGGTAGATTAAGGTTAACTTAATTTGGCCATTGTACATAGGATAATTTAATCTATGTGTCATCTATGTGCATAACAGAGTCGGTCACACACTTTGAAAATGCACCCTGAAAGCATAGCAATCCATCAAAAGTCCAAACAGTCCTAAAATACTTATGACTTTTAACAAACATTTACCAGGACTATTGAGAACCAAAACAGTTAAGTGAGCTAATTTGAATATTTAGCATGATTAGTTATAAAAGTTGTATTTCCATCTGTTTCAGGCTGTACTATTTTAATCTGGTATGTAGTTTTAAGTTTCAAATATAAATCGGCACATTTAATACCTAATTTATAATAATTTTATAAGACAATGTTTACTGAAAACCTTATCTTGGAGTGTACCCAGAGAGAATCAAATGTTTCCTGTGTTTTCAGATTATAAAAGGAAAATATTGGGTCAACAGCCCCACAAGCTATCAAAGACAAAATAAGATGTTGGGCACGAGTTAGGATTACTGATGAACGAGAATTCTTTACACATTTTTACAATTGACTTCAAACTATACAAGAAACAGAAGTCCCTAAGGCCCATAAGACATGCAGGACAATGCTTTCTGCCCATTTAGACAGAAAAGAGAAGCAGCATGATCTGATAGAGGAAGAATTATTGTGTGATGGTTATCACTTGTTAACCGGCTCTCTCTGTTGTATGTATATAGCATATGACACATGGATAAAATTATCCTATGTCAAATGGCCAAACTAAGTTACATTTAATTTCCCTTCCTGACTTTCGGGAATTAATATTCATAATTATCGAAATAAATGGAATGAAAACTACAAGTGTAGGATTGAGATAAATTGAGGAAACATTCCAAATTGACAAGTTATGTAAAATATGCATTCCAGTGTTACAAAATATCAGATTTGAAACTTATTAAATGCTCATAATTAGCATGAGATAGTATAAGTTACACTTTGGAATAAAAACTATACCTACAAGAAACACCTTAAATTAATATATGTTATTACTATACTTAATATGTGTACTGGTTTTACAAATATACTAATTTTATGCATTAGTTAGGGAAATCATGCTTAAACTATGTCAAAAGAATTCCATTTGAAGTGGCAGAAATGGTTTCTACATAAAATGACAAAAGAATTGGCTGAAAAACGTTTGCCCCCTCCCTCCCATTCCAGAATATTAATAACCTTATGGAAATTTCCCTGTCTAAAATACTTGGCTTCTGCTAATGCTAGGCAGTGTCTTCTGTGACAGTTTTATTTCCTCATAAAATGAACTACATTTGCAACAAATGTTTAAGGTTTAATATTTTAAAACTAGCTGTGAGTTACTGCTTACCTGAAATTAGCAGTTAGTAATAGAACACAAGTACTGAATGATGGTGATGTAATGTGTTATCTATTTCTATTTGAAAAAATTTAGTACAGGCAAAACTAGTGCTTATATTGTTTAAATAGGTATGCATTCATGAAAATATCTTGTGTGAGAACTTCTTTCAGTAAAACAGATACACATCTAACTAAACTAATGCTTTGAAATTCCACTACTCATTTTTAAGTGACAGCACAACAATAAATAACTTCTCGAAGTTAAACTTATTTTACAATTTGAAAGATCTTCCAGACTTGCCTCCTGATAGCTCAGTGGTAAGCTTGAGTGTTTGTAACAACTAAAATTTGGGATTAGATCCTTCTGGTAGATGTAGTACTAATAGTCTATTGTGCGGTTCTACACTTAAGAATAAATTAACAAAGATTCTTCTAGATTTGGTTACCAACTTGTAATGTAGTCATTGCTACAGTAGTCTTCATAGCTGGTGGAAAGGAGACACGTGAATAATATTGATGCCAACCATTTAAAAAAAAGTGTTATCAAATGGTCGAAGAACAGGGAAATCTCTAATATATACTAATGTAACAATCAAACTTGATAAGGGTTTTGTTATATATTATTTGTTACTAAAAGTGTTTCATAATAGAAAAATGCCAACAAAGACATAACAGTATATGATAATTTCATGTTTAAGAGCCTTTACTCCCCCCCAATTTTGGTCAAACACGTGGACGCACTTGAATGTCCAACTATAAAAGGCAGTTATAAGCGCCTGATTATAACCTTACACGGAATAGTTTTAATAAATTACGTTTCACTGTCAGAAGAGTTCGAAAATGTTGGAACGCATTTTATGTTCCCGGGTAAGATATAGTTTAGGCTTAAGAGACAGTGCTATAAGTGAGCGTACTGAATGCATAAAATCATGAAGCAAAAATTAAAAGTGTAATTTCCTGATAATCAGCATCATAGAACAACCACGTTATAAACTTATTTTTCACCATTAATTACTGATAAAGTATACGATTAGTATTCAAAACGTTCCGTGTTAACGAAACCATCACTTCACACAATTGATGAAATACCGGGTAGCAATTTTCAAGGACGGCACTCAAACGTGAATTGTGTTACGAAAGACAATTTTATTTCTCACTGCTGGACATGCAGTTACAAAAATGAAAGAAAAAAAATACTTGAAGTATTTGGTTATTTGTATTAATACGCAAAGTCTGATTCCTACTGTATTTTTTTAACATTTATTGGCATTAATAGTAAATATCTCCATGTGGCCCTTAGTAAAGCGTTTTCCAAATGGGATAAAAAGTTTATGCGATTTTGTGAAAATAACAGGAAAAATACTTCTATATATATATATATGACAGTAATATACGTGAAACGTTCTTATTCCGTACTTATAAAACCAGTCGAGGCCCGTCATGGCCAGGTGGTTAGGGCGCTCCACTCTCAATCTGAGGGTTGCGGGTTCGAATCCCCGTCCCACCAAACATGCTCGTGGGGGTATTATAATGTGACGGTCAATCCCACTATTCGTTGGTAAAAGAGTTGGCGGTGGGTGGTGATGACTAGCTGCCTTCCCTCTTGTCTTACGCTTCTGAATTAGGGACGGCTAGCGCAGATAGCCCTCGTGCAGCTTTGCTCGAAATTCAAAAACAAACAAAACCAGTCGATTTCAGTAAAGTAAATAAACGGACAAGATAATCGGTATATTACGTGTCTGATCTCAAAGCCCTCCTTGATACAAATCCACGGATCTTACTTGTCAATCTGAAGCTTCATTCAACTTCAAACTGATCATGATAAACCCATAGTCTCAATATACGTAATGTGTATTAAGTATATGGATAAACCACATGATTGTTTTGCTATTCACATCTTAGCACTGTCACGCAACATTTTAAGAAATGGAACGATTTAAGAATTTAAATACTTCTAGAAGTTCAATCTGAACGTAGTTACTGTGAAGTTTAATTTTTAAGTCATAACCTGCGTATTACAATAGCAGAAAGATACTTGGACAGTGGGAAATAAGTGGAGGATTGTGATAGCCAACCTTCCTGAGGTAGACGGCACATCATGATGATTACATGCTGGATATATTCATTTTGGGTGGTGGTTTTGGTTATCTATCTTCCGCTGTTAAGTTGTAGGTCAAATGTTTTTTGTCTGTTTTTTAATTTTTATTTTTTACGACTTGATACTAATCTAGTAACCAAGTTGTCAAAATGTAATAAGAGCACCCAGCTCTATATTTGAGCTACATGACTTAGTGTTTTTTTTTACCTATACTTTCTAATAAAGATATATTATATGCACAAAATTCTTCACCTAAGCCAACGCTAACACACAGAGCTAAAGACGACTTGGAACTAAATTCGTATAGACCAATAACACAAGTCTGCGAATTTAAACTTCATAAAAGTTATTTTGGTTTTAATAACTGATTTTCCATAATTCAGCCACGTAGATTTTCGAAAATAACATTCATGTTTTTCTACCACGTAAGGATTTTTTCCAAATCGGGAAGAAAGAAAGCTATTACTTAAATCAAATTATTATTTCGTTTATCCTAATGGACATTTTTTATTATTGTGTTTGTTAACAAAAATACAAACAAACTGAAGAAAAGGTTAGAACATTGATCTTAAACGAATATACATCTTCATTCATCCTGATTCGTGTGTATGTGTGAAATCTACGTCTTTTAGTCTCAAAACTACGTATTGTGGTCTTCCTTTTATGTATTGAGTTATGACGTTTTGTGAAAAATCGATACGTGATGGGAAAAAAATGGATATCATTTTCGGAATCAGCGTACAGGAATTACTGTAGATCATGTAAAAATATCAAGAGAATAAAACCATCGTAGGCCTGTGTTATATACATGTGTAATTCATGATAATTCTAACTTGCTTCCGATGAAATCTGAAAAGCATCAGATCGTTTCACAGGCCTCATTGTAGTGTAGACAATACAACTGGGAAATGAAAGGTTATAGGAGTGACTCGAAGCGTTCAAAAAAATCTAAGAAAAGTTGTACGAAGTTTACGTGCATTAAAAGCAATTATTTTCGGGCTTATAGCGAGAGAGAGAAAAAAAGTTATATCAGATGAACAGAACATTTATTCCATGCAATAAAATATGTAAATGAGGCAATATAGAGTTTTCAAGATGTAACGCTACAGTATGTGTGTGTGTGTCTATAAATACGTATACATATACATTATTTAAAATGTGCTAGTTCGAAGTTTTAGTGGCTAACAAAACTTTAAAACGTATTATAAGGACAAAAAGTCCAGAGGTACATAAAACTAGAAGGTGTGGAAATTGAGGAAAAGTGCCATTTAAAAACTTGACTGTGCCATAATTGTACAGAACCATCTACAACTAAGTGAAATTGTATTTTTTGTTTCCTGGATGCATATACAAATCGACTTTAAAGTATCTCCATTAGCTTTATTGGTGATTATAAACATGAAACAAACAGTTACAACGTTACATACACACCATATATCAATAAATGAATTACAATAAAGATCTTGATGATATGAATTTTAAACTGGCAATACCTATCTTATAGAAGTTTACACTTGTGAATTGCGACATCAGTAAGATAGACAGTAATCGTTCGAGAATGATGTAATTAAAAACAAGTTGTCAGATTTTACACACATTTAATATATTCTTAGCTGCTGAAAAACTCGAAATTCTTACCAAACTTAATAATGTTAGTACATTTCATCTTCTTAGTATTCCAATATAAATGTACTTTAACTATGCTCATAGTAACAGATACACACTAAAGGCAAACCTTTCGCAATATATATGTAAAAATATCACCAGAACTAACAACGTAGCTTAAAAGTTCCCAAATCAAAATCATTGAACTGAAGATTAGAGCTTGTGGTATTCGAGAACCATTAGAGAAGAGGCGGGAGCTCAAATTCGGTTTAGATTTAGTATTAATTGCTTCGAGAATAGGTTAAGTCAAAAATAAAGGACAATTTAATATAAAGAAGGAACGTAGAATTTCATAAACAAATAAGAAATTACTAGGTTTCTACTTAAGGGTAATCACACATGTTGCAAAAATTAGTTTTTTTTTTTCACAAGTCAACTTCCCAACTTTGCAATCAATATTACAATAAGCAACATTTAATAAGAAAACATCATTTAATTAAGTCTGGGTCATTGACGTTTGACAAAATGTTATTACTCAATCTGTGATGATGATGATGGTAACATCATTTCTATGAAAGGGGCTGCCGTATACTAGAAAGTAGCAAAATTTCTTACGAGATAGTAGGGTGTGGGTGGGTAAAATGTTACTGCTGGGATATTTAGAGCCTTTTTAACTAACGCACGCACTAGACTTACAAAACTGAAAGAAAGCCAAGACATTTCAAAGATTCAAAAGTTTAGTTAGTGGACGGCAGCTCTAGCTTAGCAAAATACATTCAACGCTGTATAAATGACTTTATCCAAAATTTTTAAATGAACACAGTACGAGAAAGATCACTCAATGTCATACTTAACAATACCATTATCTTGAAGTAGTTTTGTAGTACAATATTATCATTTTGTTCACGATAAAAAAGTGAGACGTTTTCCCTTTTAGATATGATTAACTTTAAAAAAAAGAGCCATGGTGTTACAAATACAAATATTACTGGCACTTTTTTACAAATTATTTCTATACTTTTCCAATCCTCGTTCTTTGGTATCGGAAGAAACCGTAGTTGCAATCACATTTTCCAGAGTACCAATAGGTTGTACAATTAATACTACGTTTCTCTATTAAATCAAATGCTTATTTGTCCTTTTCCTACTGGGTTTTCTGTGCTAACTATATCTTCTGCCTTTTTTTTTAACGCTTAAAAGCTAAATTCTTCTTTTTAACGAAGTTAAAGACATTTGAATATACAGCTCGGTTACTCAAGATACCAGTTTTATTAAAACGTGTCTCTAGAATTAAGCAGTAAGTAATACTAACAGGTTAAATGATTAAACTAAGAGCATAATAATCATAAATCCTATCGATTTTTAAAACTTAAAACTAAACTATTATGCATCACCAACAAGAGCGGTTACTACATCACGAATAATAATAACTTACACTGGAATTATTGTTTAGATTCGAGGGCCAGCAGATACCTCTAATTTTGACACTTACCCGAAAAACTTCGATGATCCTCCAGAAGAAATGACTGGCTGGGATAAAGATTTTTTATAATAAGATGAATTATTTAATATCAAAATGTGAAAAGCCACATACCATTTTTTTTGTGCAATACCGTTTGAAACTAAAAATACGTAACGATATTTTTTCACACTTACCATATCTTTCCAGCGCTTCTTGAAAAATATGAAGAATGTTCTTAGTGATGCAGAAATCGTAGCAGAAACATCAATACTTTTATTCAACTAGAGGCATAAAAACAATCTAAACATTTGATATAAAAAAGCGATAAATTAAAGATCTATTCCCAGTATTCGTATAGAAATAAGAAACAAACCTTTGGCAATATCGGTGGCGATAACGTCCTTGCCAAAAGGCCATCCCAATCAAATCCCTGGAACCATCTGTAAGTTGTTATTATTATTTTAATAGATGAAATAAGCACCGAAATGTTAGCAACATAGATTTAATTTTTTATTTCTTTTAATATGGTTAAAATGTCATGAGACTAAGTTGACAAAAAATGTACCAAGAACCAAATTTTAATTCATATATATATATATAAGAAAATAGCTCTTGATTGTTTTTCGTGAAGTCATGACCATAATTAATAAGAATGAAACCTTTAAAGTTCTCGAATGTAATAAATACATTCAAAACATTGAAATAAATTGTTAATATGCTAAATGTTAGAAAAATTAAATGTCAAAAGCTGAACCATAGTCGGTTTTTTAAAATTATAACAGACCCATATTTCTTTTCCTTTTACAGTTCTTTTATGTTTAAAACAAAGCAAAAAAAAGGAGGAATACTGAAGTCATAAGCTAAACAAAATTAGTTGTTTAATTTATCTAAAATTTAAAATAATGTCAGTGCATAGTGTTGTAAGTGAACAATGATATGAAAATATTAATTGCTCTTCATTGTTCGTAATTAAAAAAAGACTCTTGTTTTCCCTACACGCCCAAGTACTGTACAAACAAAACAAAATAAAAACAGTTACAGGTCCCTCTTTCTCTCACTAAATTAATTAATTTAACGAGGTTGTCTTAATACTGGAATAGTTTTGCACAAATGTATTTTATTATATGTGTGTAACTTTGAAAAGGAGAAAATAAGAGCATTCGTGATAATTAGAAAATACGTGGCATTAAAAAATTGGATAAATCACAAGTAGAGAAAACTATTTATTGGAGTGCTTTTGAAAGACACAAATTTCTTTCTTTTTTTTCTTTTTCGGGGTTGAATTATTTTGTTTGTTTGTTTGAAGTTAAGCACAGAGCTACATAATGGGCTATCGGTGCTATGCCCACCACGGGTATCGAAACCCAGTTTCTAGCAGTATAAGTCCGCAGACATGCCGCTGTGCTACCGGGGAGGGGCGTCATTCTAAGATCCGCTCAACAATAACATATGGTAAATCCACATTTTTATTCTTTAAGTTACGTCACATTTTTGAAGTGTGAATGTTAATGTATTTGGTTACTAACAATTTAGTGTAGAATATCCTGCTTGAGAAATAAAGTTTGGCATCAACATTATTCAGGCCTGTTCTTCCGTCATTTCAAAAGTGAATGTTAAGTTTTGCTTGCATGCTCAGCTTTTCAAACGAACGCTCGGACAGACACCACGGTTCACCTTATATATATATATATATACTTGAAGATTAGTAATGTTCTTCTGATACAGAGTAAATGAAAGGTCAACGGTTCCAGAATCAAAGTAAATGACACGGAAAATAAATATATATTTAATATCAGGTTAAGTTAGTACATCTGCTTTCAGATGGCGCTAGGTATAACAAACAGATTTTTTTTTTTAATGCCCTTTATTCTAAGGTACGTCTTATTTTTTTGTGATAGGGTTGTTGAATCGCAATTTGTATATATGATTACGTTTATATTTTTGTATGCCACCAACAAGGTATAAACACACGTCTTTAAACCACCATTACAAACTTTTATGTTGTTACAAAATATTAGCTAAACTTTCGGTACGAATATATTTGTAGCACATCTGAAAATGAAGAGTGGGGTCAGAAAATTGCCCAAAAACCCCCGTCTAAGATTGACTTAAAATTTCCACAAACATGGCTATTAATAACAGATTTATGTGAAAGAATTAGTTTAAAAAAATATATATTTAATAAGCCCACAGCTCGGTATATACAAAATACTATACGTCACAGTTGTCAAGGTAATAAGCACGCTGAAGTTAACACGTAAGTTTGATTTGACTAATGCTGTATGAGTACGTTGAATAAATTACTTAAGGGTTAGGATCTCAACTGATTAGTTTGAGATCTCACGTGCATCATCAATATTGATACATCGTTTACTAGAAGGTATGTTTGTTCTTTATAACATACCAAACAACATTGTCAAATACATATGACTCTTAGTGTAGTTTCGAAACTAGAAGGATACAGTACTATCCCTTCAGTTTTACTCGTCTTTCTAATACCGACGGAGGAGGAGGGTGGACTGTTCAAAACATCTAGATTAACGACACAAAACATAAAATAATTCATTACAACTTTTTTTTCCATAATATTCATTACTTACTTATGCTTCTTAATGTCAGTGATACCACCTTTCTGATATCCAAGCCGTTCGGTGGGATTCTCCCGGCACAGCCGTTTAATAAGGGATTGGGCATTGCGACTGATATTTCTCGGGAAGTCAATCATATCGATACCCTTTAGAATAATATTGTATGTTTTCATTGGGTCTGATGCAGTGAAAGGTGGCCTGTAGAAGGAATCGTAATTTTTCTTAGTTTAATCAATTTCAACAAAATGGAGGTAAACTAGAAAAAGTAGGCATGGCGTGAAAAAACACAACAAATATGGCTTATTGAACACGTATTAAATTGCTGACAGCACATCTCACAAAATTAAAACCCTACTATAATTTAAATATATTTTTGTAGCGCTCAAATTTTCAAAATTTTCTTTGTTTATCAATATCTTTTTTTTCTTCAGAAGTTAAATTTATTTTTGAAGTTACATGAAAAAATACAGTATAACGAAAAAAATATTTGCACCGATAACACAGGCCTGTGATGGTTTTATTGTCTTGAAATTTTTACATGTTCCACTGTAATCTCTGTACTCTGAATCCGAAAATGATATGCATTTCTCTCCATCACGTACAGATTTTTAACAAAAGGTTATAACGCAATACATAAAAGAAGACCACAGTACGTAGTTTTGATACTAAAAGACGTAGATTTCACACAAAACAAATCAGGATGAATGAAGATGCATATTCGTTTGACATCAATGTTCT
>NW_013665611.1:1658579-1660593 GCF_000517525.1 Limulus polyphemus
TCATTGTGGTAAACGAAATAATAATTTGATTTAAGTAAGTTGTTTTTTTTTTCTTTCCGATTTGTAAAACATTCTTACGTGATGAAAAAAAATGAATATTATTTTCGAAATCTACGTAGCTGAATTATGGAAAATCCTTTATTAAAACCAAAACAACTTCCATGAAGTTTAAATTCGCAGGCCTGTGTAATTTGTATCTATACTAAAGTTAATATGTTTTGGAATAAAATTTATTGCAGTAAGATGGAGATGAATAACAATTCTAAACTAATCAAGCTTCACAAAGTTCTTCAAATATAAATTATAATCGTACGCTCCAGGTAGAACTTACATGTATATTTCATGACGTTATGGAATTTCTATTGGAAACATGATCAGTTTTTCTATACTTCTATTCCTTGAATTACATACTTTTTTAGTTTACTATAAATATATTCCAGTGAGTAATAAAACGTCCAATAAAAGTAGTACTCACATTCCTGTGAAGAGTTCGTACATCAAAATTCCAATTGACCAATAGTCAACAGCCTTGTCATGACCTTTGTTCAATATTATTTCTGGAGCCACGTACTCTGGAGTACCACAAAAAGTCCACGTTTTTTGTCCGTTGATTAATAGTTTCGAAAAACCAAAGTCAACCTATAAAAATGATTATTAAGAGGTTAATAAATATTTTATTTTCATTGAAGAAAAAAACAACATTGATTTAATTGCCTGAAAAATTTTTCTAGCATCTATAATTGAGTCATTGTATATCAGGATCTCTAGAATCTATTGTACGATCTAGTATTAATTTGCTATTTGTATTTTCTGATAATCACTCGTTTTATTATGATAATTTTTGTCATTTGTTATTGAGATTTACTAATAAAGAATTATTTTTTGACAAGTTTAATAAAATCCACTACATATATATATACATACATATATATATATATGTTATAATAACTCACATTGGAACACAACTTATATCATTGGAATCTATTAATAATAACTTAAGTTACAACATAATTTCTGGTATCTGTTATTCTAATATTTTAATAATGATTCTTGTTACAGAGAGAGATACAAAGAACTTACCTATAGGACATACTGATGAAGACTCACCATAAATGTTTGAGAATACAAGTGAACTTAAAAGTTCAAATGAAATTATTTATAGTATGTGCACACATGAAAGTGTGTATAACAATCATACAAACCCTGGTAGTTTCGTACATTCAACATAAATTACAAATTCAAGTTGTAATATAAAATTACAAGTAGTAAACAAGAATAGGTAAAGACATATAGATTGTAATAGTTATCAAAATGTAATTGTGACGTTTAATAGAGTAGAATTTCCAGCATATACTACAGATAATACTAATTATGACGTTTAATAGAGTAGGATTTCCAGCATATACTACAGATAATACTAATTATGACGCTTAATAGGGTAGGATTTCCAGCATATACTACAGATAATACTAATTATGACGCTTAATACGGTAGGATTTCCAGCATATACTGCAGATAATACTAATTGTGACGTTTAATAGGGTAAGATTTCCAGCATATGCTACAGATAATACTAATTGTGACGTTTAATAGAGTAGAATTTCTAGCATATACTACGGAGAATACTAATTATGACGTTTAATAGAGGAGAATTTCCAGCATATACTACAGAGTATACTAATTATGACGTTTAATAGGGTAGAATTTCCAGCATATACTACAGAGTATACTAATTATGACGTTTAATAGGGTAGAATTTCCAGCATATACTGCAGATAATACAAATTGTGACGTTTAATAGGGTAGGATTTCCAGCATATACTGCAGATAATACAAATTGTGACGTTTAATAGAGTAGAATTTCTAGCATATACTACAGAGAATACTAATTATGACGTTTAATAAAGTAGAATTTCCAGCATATACTACAGAGAATACTAATTATGACGTTTAATAGAGTAGAATTTCCAGCATATACTACAGAGAATACTAATTATGACGTTTAATAGAGTAG
>NW_013665611.1:1661512-1664110 GCF_000517525.1 Limulus polyphemus
ATTTATAGTGTATATCATTGATATTACTAATGATGATGATTTCTGATACAGCAGAATTTTGAATATATTTCACTGATACTACTAATGATGATGATTTGTGATATAGCAAGATTTCTAGCGTATATCACTGATAATACTGATGATGATTTACGATGTAACAGGATTTCTAGCATATTAGAATATAGCTCGTCAAAAATGACGAGGCAAGTACTACCACCCCAGTTCCATAGTATACCCTATTATACCAACATTCACTACACTTATAATGTCTCACGGTCCCCAACCCACCCCTCACTGCCCCCTTGCACCTTCGTCATTAAAATCATAATGGGTAGCCAGTAATCGAACTATTCTATCTGGATAAATGTATTTTGGCTTTTTTTTATGGCTCCCCTATTTCGAGAAATCAAGCGTGACATGACGTGACACACTGTTTTTTTGTTTTTTTTTATAGGTTAGATATCACCGAGACTGCTGCTGATGAATTATGTTAAATCATGGTGTCTAGCATATTTTAATGAGACTAATATTATTGTGATTACAGTTGATTACTAGTTATAATATAGAAATTTCATTGTAATTATTATTCATAAAGAAGAATCTTCAGCGTCTACCACTAGGATCACCTAATTGTCACACATGATACAGCAAGTCCATACGCTTACGTCTAATATCTCTTGATAATAGTTACTTTTTTAACATGGGTGGGATTTATAATAATTATGTTTCTTAATCGTTTAACCTGTATGCATTACTTACGTATATAACCCCAGAGATACATTGAAATAAACGTTTATAGTAAAGTGTAGAAAAATATGTTTTATTCCTGATAAAGAAGATGCATGCAAGTGCATTGAAATGTAGTTTAACAACAAGTTCAATAAATAAGATTATTCATATGAACAACTGTTAATTTGTTTTACAGAAGTTCCAAATAAAATGGCCGAAAGAATGCTACTAACTTGTACTTCAATTGATTATATCAGTATGAAAGAGTTAAGTTTAAATATAGAAAATAAAAGAGAAACCAAAACCTTATTTGTGACATGCTACTCCAAAAAAATATAGAGAAACTTAAACAGCTCTCTTCAGTTACTATATAAAGTTACGCAGGTGTTTGTAACTTCGTTTTACATGCCGTAGTTATCTGCGACTTTATTTTACATGCTCATTAAAAATTATGACCAAACTAAGTTCCAACTTATTTAACTAAGCTCAAATATGTAGAACTATTTTTAGATTTGAAATATTTAGCAAACACGAAAAAAAAAACTTTTGAGTATTACTTTCACACAATAAATTGGAAATCCATAAAGCGTATCAGATCAAAAGTTCACCTGCTTACAAGTTTCGCATAGCCGTGGGAATCCAAAAGCAGATTTTCTGGTTTCAGGTCTCTGTAGAGAATGTGTTTACTGTGGAGGTATTTTACTGCTTCGACCACGCAAGCAGTGTAAAATCTGGTTGTAGTGTCGTCGAAAGTTCCTCTAAAGAAGGGAAAAACATTGGTAAATTATTACGCGTCGTAGAAATATTAAACTTAAAATATAATATTTTCATATGTGGAAGTTGATCACCCCAAGTACAGGTTAGCTGCAGGTGAACTCGGAGATATTTCGTGTTTTTATTTTCCGGGATAAAAGTGATATTTTTAAGTATTATAGAGAGTCAGGTCAGTCTCATTGGTACTCAATATATGTTTTAGTAAAGCTTCATATTTCGTGTTCTTCGAATACCTAAAGCTCCAACCATCAAGTTGTTTTTATACATAGATCATATGAAAGAGCGATGTCATAGTTAACAAGAATTTAGGATAGAGAAAGGCAGGTAAATGAACGTTATTAAATGTTTGCAAAGGTTTCTTTCTTTTCGGCTGAGTATCTTAAGCAGAGTTCTCTATGGTTGTGGTGAATTTTAGGTTTGTTTTATAAACTCTAAGAACCCATGAGGGAAAGCAAAGGAGAATATGTTATAATATGTCAACTACACTAATCTGCCATATCCAGTGCCGACGAGACCTTTTGCTCAATACCAAGACTCATCAGGCCGGTTGGAGTACGAAAGACATAGTAGTAGTTTAGGCGCTATATATACATTAGTAGAGACCCGCAAAACATATGCGGCCAAATTAGTATCTTTATTGTAATAATACTTCTTTAAATACAGGATTTCTAGAGAAATACAAAAGAATTCTAGTCGCAAACACTGAATTCTGTAAGTCCATTTATCTTCATCCTAACATTAGTTAAGCCTTGATTAAGTACGGTCTATATTCGATAAAGAGATAAATTAACATTGTAACTTGGGTACGCTTTTTGCTTTAGTTTAGTTAGGGCTACACCTTACAATTTTCTAATATTATTGTACGACCCAATGTTAGATCTTTATAAAAAACTTTGATAAGCATTTAATATGTTGTATAAAATGTCTACTAAAATAACTCGACTTTTTTAACAAAGATACGCTTTCAAATTTCGAAAAAGGTGCAACTTTTTGTACATTTTAGTCTAAATATATCCGTAATTTTCGATTAATCGTAGACTAATTGACAGGAAGCCAAACTACTTAAATTACATAATAAGTTGCTATGTTTGTTTG
>NW_013665611.1:1665110-1677534 GCF_000517525.1 Limulus polyphemus
ACATCCCTAAACACACACACACCCCTCAGAACTTCATGTAATGTGTCAGGTCTGTCCATTTCCAATTATGCTGCTTCAATCATCACAAAGCTAAGTAAAATGTTGCCACATTCCAGAAAATTTTTTATAGTGTATTTTGTCATTCGGAGTGTCTTCTTAGTTTTTTATTTGTCTCAGACTTTCTCACAAATCTGCACAAGGCCTACCTGCAGATAGCCCAGTAATCAATGCTGTGGTTCTCTGTGAATTTTACGTATAAAATGAGTGAGGTAATTTAACCCCAGTAATCAATGCTGTGGTTCTCTGTGAATTTTACGTATAAAATGAGTGATGTAATTTAACTCCAGTAATCAATGCTGTGGTTCTCTGTGTATTTTACGTATCAAATGAGTGATGTAATTTACCCCCAGTAATCAATGCTGTGGTTCTCTGTGTATTTTACGTATAAAATGAGTGAGTAATTTAACTCCAGTAATCAATGCTGTGGTTCTCAGTGTATATTACTTATAAAATGAGTAATGTAATTTAACCCCAATAATCCATGTTGTGGTTCTCTGTGTATTTTACGAATAAAATGAGTGATGTAATTTAACCCCAATAATCAATGCTGTGGTTCTCTGTGTATATTACTTATAAAATGAGTGATGTAATTTAACCCCAGTAATCAATGCTGTAGTTCTCTGTGTATATTACTTATAAAATGAGTGATGTAATTTAACCCCAGTAATCAATGTTGTGTTTTTTTGTGTATTTTACGTATAAAATGAGTGATGTCGCCTTTTTTTTTGTTTCTCAGTTCTTGATATTGAATGTTGTGACAGGAAAAACGTCAAATTATGGAATATGTGTACCTAATCAGTAATAAACAGTCTAAAAACGAACCGTTAATGTTAGAAATGATAAACCAAATATTTTGCTTAGCGTTGTTGTTTTAGCGCAGACCTTCATAATGGGCTATCTATTTGCGCTCTGTCCACCGCAGGGACTCGAACTCTAGAATTCAGCACTGTAAATCCGTGGAAATTCTGAAGGAGAGAGATACATTTGCTTGGGTGTCGTTAAACACAAAACCACATAAGAGGCCCATCTCGGGTATCGAAACCTCATTTTTAGCGCTGCAAGCCCGAGTCTTACCGCTGAGCCACCTGGTGGCAACAGAGAGAATGGAAGTAGGTTTGTCTGTGTAGTGTTTAAGAATATCCTTCTTCGATTTTTGACGACTAGAACCACATCACTGGGAAGCGAAATCATTAATACGTGGAAATCCTGAGAGAGGGAAGGTGTGTAATATTTAAACCACATTTTACTTAGCTTTGTGATGATTGAAGCAGCATAATTGGAAATTGACAGACCTGACACATTACATGAAGTTCTGAGGGGTGTGTGTGTGTGTAGGGATGTACGGTGCTATCTGTGTAATATTTAAATCTACACTAAATCTCAAGCATTAATATCATGTAGGCCGTTTTACAAAAGCTATTGACTAAAGCTTAGTTGATTAAATTAACTCTTAATATAATTGTTTAATGATCTTTAGGACATTTATTTTTCAGCCATGATTTTCGTGTGTGGGGTCTTACTAAAGGATTGTATTTTATTTTGATAATCTTAACGTACGACGAATGAATTAATTATAAGATAAAAGGCTTAAATTCATTATAGCTAAACATAATAGAATTATTCAAGTTTCCACTAAGTAGTTTATTAAGCCCTGAAATTCGACAGGAAAAAGTATAGCTTCTAATTTTTTATCACCAATTTTAACTATTTAAGAATATCTCAACATTTATAATCACTTTCGCAAGAACTTTAAATAATTTTTTATGTGAAATATAATTCATCAATCGTATTATCTGTATTTGAGGAAGTCATCTTCCATAGAAAATCAACTTTTTTATAATTATTTCCAGTATGCTTTATTATGCATACTTAAGGACTAAATGTTTTAAAGATAAAAAAAAATAGTACACAAATTTCTTTTGAAGTGATTCGTTGTAAACATTAAAGAAATGAGTGCACGCCAAGTCATAACTTAATCTTAATAATCCGGAGAGAACAATGAGAGTAAGTTAAAGGATCTCAACTAATATCGATAAACACAAAGTAGTACGATAACTCAAGTAAATTTTACCAAAGTCACTTACTCTCTGTCTAAAGCTAAACACTCAACACCAGGCTCCAGTGCTACAACGTTGGCGGTTCTTCTTTCTTCTCTGTAACAATCAAGTTAGATCATAATCCATTCAGAAAATAAACAAAACACGGGATTAATGACAAAATGTTTACTTTCTTCGATGTTTTGTTTTTGATTTGCTACCGACATATGTATAGTACATATGATTTTTCTGTACACAATGAAATCTCTATACAAATTCCATAAATTAGCATGAATTTGAGTAATACTACTGTAGTAGTGCCGTATTTGTGAAATCTGTATGTATCTGTTGCTAATTAATTTTAATTTCAGATACCAAACCTTTCCTCGTTTATTGGATCAGGATTAGAGGAAGGAGCCATGTGGGCCAGAATCCTCAAAATGTACCTTCGACCTTCATTTTTATTAGTTTTGGTGCAATTTTAAAACCAAAACCAAAAATGCTTTTAAAGTTTTTATTATAAGAATTCTGTTCATAGAATGTAACAAATAAGCATTACATTCTGGTGGTGATTAACATGAATTAAACATATCTTCATTCGCAAAAGAGAAAACACTATAACTTATTTATATCACTGAATAATATTTTATGAGTATATAAATTGTGGGTATTATACTTAAAAATCAGAAATTCAGTATTTAAGTTTCGGATGTCATTTCTAACCATCTTAGCTTGACTGATGATAGAGAGTTGACGAAAGGATTTTTTTTTTTTATAAATATTTAGGAATGGAATCAACTAGTTGTATATTTTGTTAACCTCAAACTTTCTCACTGTGCAACAATACAAAGGGTGTACTTGTGAACAATGTTCTAATCAAATATTGATATTGTTGCAGTTTGTTTGTTGCAATATCTGTTGTTCTTCTGTAGTCTAAGCATACTTGGTAATCTAAAAAAGTGGTGTGGTTATAAATAATTTTCTAATGTGATATTAATAGTGCAACTTTGGAACCAGCTGTATCTACAGTAATAATAAGCCTAGATACCTAAAAGTATCAACGTTAAAAAATCATGAATTACTTACTTTAGGTTTTAATGATAAATGAATATAAATAAATAAAATACTTAATACAGTAGTATTAGCTTATTGTATTTTTTACCACAACCTTTCTTAGTCAGTCCGTGACGGTTTTTCCCAGAAGGAAGGTGTATAATAATATTTCAACCACATTTTATTCATTGTTCAGGACACGTTTCGCTCAATACTAGAGTTCATCAGGCCGGCTGGGACACAATAAAGATAGTAGTGGTCGGATTTTGTTATAATTATGCTTCGCCCACACACCAGAACAAATAAAATACTTGTCCATATCAACCCGTGTTGGTCAGCGGTAAGTTTACGGACTTATAATACTTAAATCCAGGGTGGAAAGAGTGCAGATAGACGATTGTGTAGCTTTACGCTAAGAAAACAACAACATCAACATGTACTGTGATGAATTGTCTACTACAGGCTTTCGTAACGATAAAGTAAATAGATAAATAAACATATAACCATTTTTGGTGTTGTAAAATAATGATAAAGGTGTGCTTCTAGAAAATGTTCTAATGGGATATTATTACTGTTGCAACTTTGTAATGTCTAATGTTTTCCTGCAATCTAAGGTTTCTTTTTAAACCAGATTCTAATATAATATCGTTAGTACTATTGCCGTTTGAAATGTCCAATTTTCTCCTGGAGTGCAAGCTATTTGTTTGTTGTTGAATTCCGCCAAAGCGACTGAGGGCTATCTGTACTAGCCGTCTATAATTTTCAAGCGACGGGCAACAGGGAAGACAGCTAATCAACAGCACCTAACGCCAACACTAATAAAATTCTAATCCAACTTGAGCGTCACTTTTATAATGCATCCATGGCCCCAAAATGCGGAACAGTTTTTTTTTCAGGGGGGGGGGGATAGTAACGGGGTGTGAACCACGGAACCTCGGATACACAATCCGGCACGCTAACCAATGGTCCACGTACAAGCAATTTGGTATATCTAAAGTAATCTTTAGGTATAAGCTTTTCTACAGAGCCCCGCTTGTCATTTTTGTGTACTACAATCAATATTAGTATATAGCTAAGTGGCAAAGACAAGTGATAATACTAAGGATGACTACATTAATTGCAGTTAATTCTGTTCAGCAGGAAGAATAAGGTATTGAAGACTTTACTGTAGTACATTGTCATAAGTACTGTTGAGAAGTGGTTTGGTTTGTTTTGAATTTCGCGCTAGCCGTCACTAATTTAACAGTGAAAGACTAGTCATCACCAGCCACCGCCAACTCTTGGGCTACTCTTTTACCAACGAATAGTGGAATTGACCTTCAATTATAACGACCTCATGACTGAAAGGCGAGCATGTTTGGTGGTTTGGTTTGTTATGAATTTCGCGCAAAGCTTCACGAGGGCTATCTGCACTAGCCGTCCATAATTTAGCAGTGTAAGACTAGAGGGAAGGCAGCTAGTCATCACCACCCACCGCCAACTCTTGGGCTACTCTTTTACTAACGAATACTAGGATTGACCGTCACATTATAACATCCCCACGACTGAAAGGGCGAGCATGTTTGGTGTGACGGGGATTCGAACCCGCGACCCGCAGATTGCGAGTCGAGCTCCCAAACCATGTCGGGCCCATGTTTGGTGTGATGAGTATTCGGGTTTGCGACCCGCAGATTGCGAATTGAATGCCCTAACCACCTAGCCATGCTAGGCCTATACTGAGAAGTGATGCAAAATATTACTATATTGAATATTATTGCAAACTTTACGTACTTCAATCCCAGTAAAGCACCTAACATGTTTTATTTTCACTTGTTAATCGCAAAACAATTTTACTAGCCTTAAGGGTATCGTCTGATAGAGAAATAATATACCTAAACTGAAATTGAATTTTTAACTTAAAATATAAAAATTTGTGGACCTTTGCTTTCGAGGAGAATATGGCGCCAATGCAATGAACAATACCAACTGACAAGGATAATGTTTAGTTATGACTTACCTATGATGCCTGACAACATCATCGTATTGTTTGTCTTGTAGCTCTTGTAAGTCTCCAATTAGTTGATTGAACGATCTAGATATTTAAACAATAATTCACTTTACTTGTTTTACCTCTTATTATTTAACACCTATCACTTATGCTAAAATGTTTCATCTTGGTAAAAAAAAAAAAAGAGGATTTTGGTTTCAGATATGTTATTCAAAACGGTGGTATAGGCTGATATTTCACTCTATACCACAGCAGCAGGTAGATACTTCAAAACTTAGCTACAAAGCTAAATAGCCTCAAACATTCCATCATTACGAAAAAGTGTGCAAAACGTATAAACAAGGTCTTACTTTATATTGTATCACATACATGAAACATCGTAAATCTTATGTGAATAACATTCTTCATCATTGACCAAGTTAGACTGCCGATAGCTGAAACAACTTGAAACTATTGTTCTTAACTGGCCGTGTTATACAACAATATGCTTCATATATCAGTTTGTAGTATTGTTTTCGCGCAGCAGATGTTTCGAAAAGATAAATTAATTCTTCAAATTTTGCAAGAGACATTTTTGTTTTAAAATTATTAGTCGTGATGAACCATCTGGAGCGTCGAAAGACTGCACGAGTCCCGGGGCAAACATCCTCGCCCTTTAGATATTCTGTGTGACTTGGCTCTTTCGAAATAATTTAGCAGTTGTATAAAAATTTTAAAGCTTTGTTTTAAAAATTGAAGAAATGAACCTTTTTTTTCTTTCTGACTATCTCTGCACATCCTCATTTTCTGGGTTGGTTTATTTAGGTCATATACTTATCGCACACAGTCACGCATTTGAATGAGAACGATTTTTGAACTAAGACTGACAAAATTCGCATAGAAGACGACTTTGATTTTCCCATAATTATATGATAATGTTATAATTTTGTTTTAAACTTAGTTTGAGTTTAGATTTCTTTGTATTTTGGAATTGCTCTAAGTGGTTTACCACGTTTATTTCAGTTTTTTCTTCTAAGTGCATATAGAACGATCTAACTCTAATGAGATTTGGAGGACTTAGAAATGGTAAAGAAGAAATATGCAGAAATATTATAACAGTCATATTCATTGTTAAGTCTTGTGTCGCCGAGAATTATACAACTTTCTCGTACATTTTCTTTCATTTCGACCTTAGTCCCATCGAATTAGGTGTCGGCTGGTAATTTTGTAAGCCAAAAATTTGTCCGAAATATAGGGCAAGCACATTCGATGGATTCGAACTAGCGCCCTTCTGATGGCGAGGTGAGCGCCTTACCCACAAGAACATGCCATGTGCTATATATGTAAAAGCATGCCTATTATGTAAACACTTGCAGCGTTCTGAAACTCGTTGGTTACCGTTCAGTTGTAACAGTCAAGTTACTGATTTCTGCAAGATAGACAATGGAAACAGTTGTCTCACAACATTTATTCAAATTAAGCAAAAAGCTACACAATGGGCTATCCGTGCTCTGCCCTCCACGGGTATCGAAACCCGGTTTCTAGCGTTGTAAGTCCGCAGACATACCGCTGCGCCACTGGAGGGGGGTATTCAAAGGGTTCATCAGTTAGATGTGACTCAAAATAGGTTCTTTTGTTCGGACTATATATTTTGTTGTTGTTGTTGCTATGAAGAGAAAAAAAATTGTCGGAAAGACATTAATTAATGAAACCTATAGCTTAACATCAACTGACTAGCTGAGATTCCAATCCTTCAACATTAAATGTTTTTTTGTGAAGAAAACCTGTTTTTCATTTGGTTTATTGACAATAGATTCCTTTACAAGCCTCGCTTTAATTGAAACATTCTCCGTTGCAGTATTAGCAATAATAGTTTTTATAAGTTGTAAATAACTGATGAATAAGCAAACATAAGCTAAGCTCTTTCTTTGAATTTATATGCCACAAGCTATATACAGAGTAACTCTCCTCTTTCAATCAGCTTCAGTAGAAGTGTTTTTATTACAATTTAACATGAATCATAATATCAGTTTCTTGTCCAGCTCGATTAAATACAAGCTGTTATAATTGTTATAATTCCAACTTATTCTTGTTTATAACTCTTAACTCCTAGCTAAATAACATAGAAAAATTAATCAATAGGCGGTACCTTCGTTTTTTTAATAAATTGTTTATTGGTTGTTGTTTTTAAACTACCAG
Organism: Limulus polyphemus; assembly: GCF_000517525.1. NCBI lineage: Eukaryota > Metazoa > Arthropoda > Merostomata > Xiphosura > Limulidae > Limulus > Limulus polyphemus. The sequence continues at coordinate 1,672,425 of NW_013665611.1, forward strand.
ATAAAAGTAACGAAAAAGTGAAATCTAATGTGTTTGCTGGTTTTCATTTTACAGTTTTATTTGTTATGTTTGAAAAGTTGAGGCGTGATGAACTACAAAATTTGTAAAAAAGGTAATATGTTATTACCTGTCTCGAAGTATAGTCCAGACTTCGCCTCCTAAACATGCTTCCATCATCATGTATACGTACTTTTTATCTTTAAATGTTGTGTATAATCTGGAAAATTATGTAAAAGGAGAGTGCATATAAAAACGATACTTGAAATCTGTTTGAAACTAAATGCATTCACACTAATATTAACTAAAATATGCATTTTGTTGTATCACAATCGTTTTCTCTTGCACATTCTCTGCTTTAAACTAAGAATTATAAAGTTGCACTAAATCTTTTTTCTCCGATAAAGTTAATAACATGTTCATTAAGTGCTAGAAAAATTTCTGAATCATGTATAACCTTATAAAGGAATCATTATGAAACACGATTAGCATGTAGTAATACATGTGACTTGTATAATATACTTGATTTCAAAAGGTACCTGCTAATACATCTATGAATCAACCCCGAAGGCAAACATCCTGGATATAATTATATTTTATTTGATTTACATTAAATAAAAAAAAAGATGTTACAAAATATTTGAAGATAATTCATTTGTGACAAACAGTTTGTTGAATACCTGCAAATAAATGGATGCCGGCATCCCATCATGATTGACTTTTCACTGATAATGTGTTCCTGCTGCTGAGTTTCGACGATATGGGACTTTTTTAGGCACTTGAGAGCAAAGGTCATACTCTTGTCCAGCGTGTATTGTACCTACCAGATGAAGAAGGTTGTGATGATGCTAACTATGATTGTGAATGGATGTCACAAATAAGATAAAGAGGTAAGCTGTTCGTGTCTTTTCGTTATTCATTGTCGTCAACAGATATCGCTGTCTGTACAATATAATAGTTTCGGCAAGATCTCAATCCTCAAATTACCGACACTGTTCACTACTGGTGGTGTCTAAATATTGTAACATAGGGAGTCATTTTATGTTTTTTTCCCTGTTACAAAAGTCACATTAAGAACTAAACAAAAAGAAAATTGCGGAATCATTCATTTTCTATGCAAGGTACATTGAATTTTCAGCAGTAATTAATGCAATTAAGAGCAATATTGATAGTTGTTTTACTTAATTTTCTTTTGTGTGATGCATATATTATCAGGAACCTTGTAATCAACAGAGTTATGGACCCACAAAAAAGTTGTTGCACAAACAGCTTAGAAATATGCATTTAGAAAAACCGATGGAGTCTTCATCCATCAGTAATTATGAGGGTTAAGGGTTCAATAAACAAATAATTTTAATATAATTAAAACGCTGCAGCTTAACATCGTTATCAGATTAAAAAGCATACGATGCTTAAAATGTTATACTCTGTTTAAATCAACTGATAGTGACAAACACTTGGGATATGGCTGGTACAAATATTTCTCAAGGCACTGACAATTTAATATATCAATAAATGAATCTTCCAAAACATCTTGGCTACTATTTACAAAAACATACACACAGTACCTTCGAATTAACCTAACGTAAAGAATGTTCACACACATACACACAGTAACCTTCGAATTAACCTAACGTAAAGAATGTTCACACACATACACACTAAAGAGATATTCGTGAAAACAGTTGCTCCTCACCTGTCCCCCACTGGGACAGCGGTAAGTTTACGAACTTACAATGCTAAAATCTGGTGTTCAATGCCTCGCGGTGGACACAGCATATTGCCCAATGTGGCTTTGCTCTAAAATAAATAAACAAACAAGCTTCCCACCGTGGAGTTAATTTCCTGTCAGACAATATAGAACTAACGCATAACAAAATGCTTTGCACATACATTTAAGTATGAGTGTTTGAGCTACTGAAATCAGTGTGAGGAAATTACCAAAGACTAATGTTATTATACGGATTCGTAATTTTGTTGATACCGAAGTTCATTCTTGAGCTGTGCTCTTAACCCTAGGGTTAATCAATAATCTGTGCTATAAAACTATGAATATTTTAAAATATTCTTATCAAAGATACACACGCAAAAGAAGTCGAACAAAAGTTGGCCTGTCGAATGATCAACTACTAGCAGTCCGAAAAGGCAACTAACAGCCAGTGAACAGTTTGTCATTCGATGGCCAGCTGCCAATTTACCAATTTAGTCACATGGTTCACAACAAAAAAATAAGAATAAGCTTAAATTTACAGATTTTGTTTGTAAAGATGAGATGATATAAAGATGGAATAACAAATCTACACTCTTTACAGATTATCAAATGTTAGTTCGTTTGTTGTTAAGCGCAAAGCTACACAATGGGCTACCTGTGCTCTGCCTACCGAAGTTAGACTAAAACAAACAATTGTATCTAAATTAAAAAAAACTTAAATAAGCCAACATTTTTTTTTATTGTTCAGTTAAACATAAATTCAGCACATTCTTTCAAACTTACCAGCTCAACTCTTCCAAATCCACCAATTCCTAATGTAGCTATGACATCAAGATCATCCAGTCGTATTTCGGGATATTCTGATATTTGTTCGGTTGGGATCGACGTCACGCTGCTTGGCCTACAAATTCAGTAACACAACTATACATTGTAATAACATATTTGCCAGAGATATTCGAGTGGTCAAACATTTTAAAAGACTTATTCAGAATTCTAAGTTTAAAAACTTTGTCCTTTTTTCGTAATTGATTCAGACAGGAATTGAAAATCTATAATTGTTTGTTTGCTTGTTTGAACTTAAGTACAAAGCTACACGATGGGATATCTGTGCTCTGCCCACCACGGGTATTGAAAACCGGTTTCTAGCGATGGAAGATCTATTGTAAACAACGGCACAACAGCTATAGCAGAAACCATTTCTTTAATTGGACGTTTTGGAACTTATAAATTGGATTATGGAAGAGCTGTACTGGTAACAAATTAAAAGTGTGATATAAATACATGAATAGTAATTTACATAAAATGCATATACATATCAGTGTAAATGAAGACGTACTAACACTTATGACTGGGTAGAACAGAGAAATTTTTAAGTTAACTGGAAGAAACTGAGGTTACTATTCAAGATTGGGAGTTTATTTATAATTAAATATCTATATAGGTAAAGTTTCTATATTAGTTATATGTGGGTAATATTTATAATTATAGGCTAGTAATCCTTTTGTTATGTATGTGTATTTATGAATTAATATATAACTACGGACTAATCATACTTATAAATTGATTAGAAATATGTGTGGTTATAAGTTATAGATGTGTGATATCTGTGATATTGATAAAAGATCTAAAGAGGCTTTACGATAGTGGCAATAAGCATCAATTGATTTTTATTGAATTAATGGCACACACACACACGTTAGGCATGGTTAAATTCAAACACACTTTTAGAATTTGAAAATCACGAAAAGCTTACATCATTAGTCCATTATATAATAATTTTAGATATTTGCTGGGATCCCTACACACAGTTTCTTTTTTTAACGTTGTTAAAGGTAATTATGACTTTTTTAATTTTTTATCTCTACACCTAGCTGCACAAGCCTTAGAATTCCCAAGCCTTCAAACATAATATTACAACATAACTTAAAGCTTATACAAATATCAGTAGTTTTTGATATCAAGTAGTGCTGGGGTATTATCATGTCACGAGACGGCATTCGATGTGGCTTTTCAAATAAACACTGGACCTTCTCAGGAATTAGCCAAGAGATAATGTTAAAGTGACTCTTAAACAAAGGTGTACGATATTAATGATTAGAGTCTTAAGCGATTTAAATCCCATAAGCAACACAAAGTTTACCTTAGCTGACAGTCAGTTTGTACATCTAGATAGATCCGATGTTTGGCTTTATAAATATTACTTTTTAAAGATATAGAAATAAACTATCCATTTCCCAGTTAGTATTAACTTCCACATTTAGTTATTTGTGTAAATTTTTACCTGGAAGACAGACGTAGAGATAGATAATGGGAAATAAGTACATTAATAAAACTTATATTGCTTTTGTAAAAATTGTACTTTTGGGTTGTAATGAATAAATAATGACGTACTCAGTACACCACAAGTTCGAACTGGGTAAAGTAGCCACTGTAGATTTATTACCATAAATCGTAAAATGTTTCAAATATAATATATGAAAGCGTCGCCTCCGTAATACCAAGTATTCTAAAACTGATCTACATTTCGCTCTTCGTATGCACGTTATTAACTTTTCGTTCTCAAACTGTGTAAACATATATTCTAATAGAACTAAGAAATTAATCAAGGAAATATCCTGATATCTAAATAACATCCGATATAACTCGGAGACTTAAAAGATTTATAAAGTGATCTTAAAATATCGTTTTTTCTTTTACAAATTGGGCCATTTAAATGTACCCATTTTGCACGGATAAAAATAAGTACATACAATTGAGTTCATGTAACCATTTTCTCAGATAAACCATCATACTGATAGTTCACAATGGGTTCTTTAGAACCAAATGTGTTAAATATCGGACAAAAAATAGACGAAATATCAAATGGTTCACAGGCCAGCCGACAGGGGGAAAAGGGGCAACTGCAAAGGGGCCGGGCGAATGAAACCTTGTTATGCCATAAAGTCCGCAAAGCTCTTTTAAGCTATATCTTCATTTAATCATAAAAAGCGTAACTTTTGGCTTTTCTTTGCATATAGATGCTTGATAGATTAAGAATGACTGAAATAATAATTTGAGTAATAATTAATTATGTTACTTTATAGAGTTAATAGATATTTGTTGTTACTTTATTAACGTTTTTACCCTTATACTGGGAGCTAAAAACGGTTGCTGCTATGTTTTTTTCTTGTTTATGAGCTCGTTGCTGTTCTAATTTAGGACCTTTTTAAAATAAGTTTTAAAAAATGTTAAAAAACAGAGAGAAAGCCTGGTTCACACCATAACAGTCATTGTTCATTGTTATCGAAAAACTATAAAACACAGTGTGTATCTGTCTGCCTGTCTCTTGGTTACGCAATGATGTCATAGCAACTTGGTGCCCGGCATGGCCAGGTGGTTAAGGCACTCGACTCGCAATCCGAG
>NW_013665611.1:1678504-1678804 GCF_000517525.1 Limulus polyphemus
AGCTACGTGTCTTCCATTCTCTAATATTCAGGTCTTGTCAACAGTAGAAAGTTCAGCTACGTGTCTTCCATTCTCTAATATTCAGGTCTTGTCAACAGTAGAAAGTTCAGCTACGTGTCTTCCATTCTCTAAGATTCAGGTCTTGTCAATAGTAGAAAGTTCAGCTACGTGTCTTCCATTCTCTAAGATTCAGGTCTTGTCAATAGTAGAAAGTTCAGCTACGTGTCTTCCATTCTCTAATATTCAGGTCTTGTCAACAGTAGAAAGTTCAGCTACGTGTCTTCCATTCTCTAAGATTCA
>NW_013665611.1:1679055-1688473 GCF_000517525.1 Limulus polyphemus
TTCTGTTTTAACAGTCTACATCAAATTTCAATGTATTGTCTTTCATATATATGGAGGCCCGGCATGGCCAGGTGGTTAGGACGCTCGATTCGCAATCTGCGGGTCGCGGGTTCGCATCCCCATCCCACCAAACATGCTCGCCCTTTCAGCCGTGGGGGCGTTATAATGTGACGGTCAATCCCACTATTCGTTGGCGGTGGGTGGTGATGACTAGACTAGCTGCCTTCCCTCTAGTCTTACACTGCTAAATTAGGGACGGCTAGCCCTCGTGTAGCTTTGCGCGAAATTCAAACAAACAAACAAATTTATAAAGAGGACAACCACCAAAGAACATGCGTGACACATATATACATATATCTTAAGAATATTTCAATACATATGTAAGAAATACTTCATTATTTATATGTATTATTTAGTAATCGTACACGTAAATGACAAAACACTTTTTCTAATTAATCTTAGATTGAAGGCAATAGAGTTCTTTCAAGTGGTTACGTGACATATTCTTGTAACTAGACTATTTTCTGTAATTTTTGAATAAACAGACAGACAAGTACCTACCTTAGAAGTGCTTGTTCTCCGAAATATTCACCTCTTCCAAGAGTTCTTATCTCTTCCTCGTTCGTTTGCCCGAAGACTTTTTGGGTCACTTTAACCTGTTAATCACATACAACGGGACGATGATTCTAAAGAACCGACATCGTATTTATATTACGTGATAAAAATGTTTAGTTTTACGTTCAATATCGTGGAAGATTTTATTCTTTGCAATCAAGTGAATTTATTTTATGAAATACCCACTTTTACAAGCTATAAGGACTATTTTCTCAGTTTTTTATATTGAGGTTCTAAACATCGTTAACGTATCTTGCTCAAAATTCTAACACCGTAGGAGTAGCCCCCCAGTGGCACAGCGGTATGTCTGCGGGCTAGAATCCGGGTTTAGATACCCGTGTTGGGCAGAGCACAGATAGCCCATTGTGTAGGTTTGTGCTTAATTACAAACAATCAACCGTACGAGTATAAGGAAAACTGATTAATTGTGAGAGTTATGAGTAGCCTAAAAGTGATTTGTAATAATATCTTATTTGTAAAACAAAAACTAATACTTTTACGAAGGTTATATACAGCTATAGTAGAAGTATCTGAATAGTAAAAAAATACAAGATAAACGAGGACCAGTAACTTCATATAGTTTACTTTATAAAGCTACCACTAGCAGTTTTATCTACATTATACCTATAGAATTAGTCAAAAGACTAAACTCTTATGCGTCTGGAGTATTGTCACTGGGCTAACTGCATCAGTTGGTAATGTGTGGTTCGACTAAAAATGTCTCAATTTACTTCGTATCTTATAAGTAAGACTTGGTTTTCGTGCATCGATATTTCACACGTATATTTCCGCATATAACTTGTTTAAGAGTATTGTCTGGGTCTAGTTCGGTTTTCGTATTTGAGCTGTCTTGCCAATGATATAGAGGGCTGGGAATGAATGTACAGGTAGTTGGATAACCACACAGCTTACCTCTTTGTCAATAGGTACAGATGCGAAACACATATTTATATATGTGTGTATATAAAAAAACAACCATTCATACTTTTATACACCTGTACCAACTGACAAAACTGTAGATTGTGCGATTCCTCCACCATCTGTACGTTTACACTTAAACATTTGTTGCCAGCCCAGTGTTTGTTTCATTACGAAATGTTAAAAAAACAGCGATTAGTTCGGAATTCTTAGTCCGAGAGAATTAAGACATTATCTAATACTACTTTCAATACTCTGATTGATCTTCTTTATTCTTGTCAATAGTAGGAAGGTCAGCTACCTGTCTTTTATCCTCTAAGATTCAAGTCTTGTCAATAGTAGAAAGTTCAGCTACGTGTCTTCCATTCTCTAAGATTCAGGTCTTGTAACAGTAGAAAGGTCAGCTACCTGTCTTTCATTCTGTAATATTCAGGTCTTGTCAACAGTAGAAACTTCAGCTACCTGTCTTTTATCCTCTAATATTCATGTCTTGTCAATAGTAGAAAGTTCAGCTACGTGTCTTCCATTCTCTAAGATTCAGATCTTGTCAATAGTAGAAAGTTCAGCTACGTGTCTTCCATTCTCTAAGATTCAGGTCTTGTTAATAGTAGAAAGTTCAGCTACGTGTCTTCCATTCTCTAATATTCAGGTCTTGTTAATAGTTGAAAGGTCAGCTACATGCCTTTAATTCTCTAATAGTAGAAAGTTCAGCTACCTGTCTTCCATTCTCTAAGATTCAGGTCTTGTCAATAGTAGAAAGTTCAGCTACGTGTCTTTCATTCGCACAGATTCAGATCGTTCTTATCGAAGCAAAAGTAACAAGCAGAAGCTAATAATGAAACTTGTTTATCTAGGTGATTGGAGTTATAGACGATTAGGTCTTTACTACGTAAAGACAAGCGTACAAGTAGCACTATTTATTAATGATAATAAAATGTTTTGATATAACACGTTAAATAGAAATGCAAATGATACTGACATGGTTTTATAATCGACGAAATTTTATGCGATGGCTAACGTTTGTTTTTGTTTTACTTTAATTTAGTTTTTAATTAAATAAAATGTTAAAGAAGGGTATATAAGTAATGTAAATTGAAAAACAACCTTCATCTTTCTTTAATGATAGTAAACGTAGTCTGACGTCTAATCAGTAAGTAGCGTTATACCAACCTTTCCATGGCTGATAATAAAGAACGTATCTCCTGTAGCCCCCTGGCGTATAATATATTCATGAGCTGGGTAAAAGTCCTGTAAGATAAAATGATGTTACTATCGGAACATTTATTTGTATGAAAGTTTACCGAGAAGCTCGATGTTCTTTCACAAGGTTAATGGAGACATAAATGAACTCATAGCTTTCATCGATTCATTGTTTTTCGTACGGTATAACACCAATCAATTAGAAGAAGCTTGTCTATGTATATAAAAAGTACCTTTGCTTTCCTTAATATATTTTTTTTAGCCACATAAATATAAAAATACGACTCGGAATTCGTTTGTTGATTTAATTTATGATGTTACTTAGGTAATTTTCAAGCTCTGTATGGCAAAAAAAAATCAAATTAATTATCTTGTACTACTGCTCATATTTCTACATAGAACAGAAAAAAAACACGAAAATTAACTATGTTAAAGCACGTAAAAACACGTAAAAAGATGGTAGATAACAATATTATTCATTAATTAATATTTGATTATGCGTATGAAATTTGGTACCAAGTTTGAAGGACAATGTTACTAAGGTACATCGAGGATTAAAAAAATACTTTTCTGTCATATAATAAGCACAGGATTTCAATCTTTTTTCATCGTGAAAATTAATTTGTTCTTATAAGTATCAGTAGGAAATCCGTTGTTCAAAACTGTTCAACTGGAAGTAAGAGTAAGAAGGGTATGAGTAATTACTTACCACTTCTAAAACATCAGCCATTTTTGCTAGGATTTCGTTGCTCAAGTTTTGTAATAAAGGCACGCTACAGTAAATAGAAATACAGGTTGATATAGAATTGTTGTAGTGTTCCATAAACAAAAAAAATTGCTTTAAATGATGTAAATTATGATACAAAATAAACAATCAGTATGCCTTGCACAGTTTACAATATTGAATTACAATAACACAGTTTATGAAAAAGGTCAATACTTGAATGTAAGCACACGAAAAAACAAGATGCGTAAATCCCATTAATATAAAAATAAAACCATTAAATTCAACTTGGTATTTTCGAAAATATTATTGATTTACAGTATTTCTAAATACAAGTAGCTGACTGATAATTGTCTTGAAAATACCCTCTAACGACAATTCATGGAAGCCTACCATTCAGAAATTGGCACACACGTGACATAGTATCATACATTCAGAAACGTCGAAGAATTGCTCTAATTATTCATTATACAGAGAAAAAACATCTTATTTCATTTAATATTAATTAATCTTGATGTTAGCTCAGTATCATAGATTAGGTAAAAACACATTGAGAAGATGCTATATTTTAAAGTTAAAACTTCAAAGAATTAAGAAATACGAGGATTGTCTCAGCCACATATGAACTAGGAAGTCTACATTAATTAGAATATGAACATCATTAACTGGAAAGTTGTTGTTAGACTAGCCAAGTGCATTATGTCATATACTCCATTTATAAAATTTTGTAAATTTCATTAAAAGGATAAAGAAGTCATTTATATGGGTTTCAGAAGACGTAGCACACCCCTGGTGACAGATAAATGACTTTATATTGTGGTAAGTTGTTTTCACACACACACGTTTTATATTGAAAGAATACCAAAAGAAGGCGTAGATAAGTCATTATAAAAGTTACAATAGTCTTATCTATATCTGCACTTTTATTGTACTTGTTCGAAGTCTCGTGGTTAATGTTAAAAGTTCAAACATGTTATACATTTGTTTTGTTCTTTATTCAGAAACTTTAGCACAGCTTTTCTTGTTTAGTTTTATCTCCAAAACATAAATAAAGCAATAACAGATACCTTTCACACATAGTAATTTCAAAACAAAGAAATTTCAAAACAAAGAAATTTCTTCCGTACAAGATTTGTGAATTTCAACATGTTACTAAGCTACGAAAAATAGTTATGTTATAATTTTCAAAAGCTTGTCGAATAACAGACCTAAGCAGAATATTTTGTTCTTTTTTTGGTGAATTTATTAACTTCTTTTTGAATAAACATGTACAATTCTGAGATTGTAGGTATAGCGACCATAATTTAAGATGTCATGCAGCAAAAACAACAACAATACAAATAAACAAAATAAATCAGTATTTGTTGAATCTTTAGAAAGCGCGTGCTGTAAGAGTAATGTAGAAATTTCTATGTAAATCAAATCATACTAATTGAAGACGATAATATTGGAAAGGTGCAGGTTTACGCTTACATTGTGTTATTAATACTTTCTAATTATTTTCGGATGTTAAACATTGGATATATGGAGTTTTTTTCATGTCGTTAGTTTATGTACGTTGTTAATAATTTGGAAAGTTGTTTCTGTCCTTAATTAAAGCTTGTTCAAATTATTCATGTACATCCTTACATTTCTATATATTTTCTCGATGTATTGTTGAAATATTGGACTCTAGTTTAAGTTTTAAAAGTAAATCACTGAACTCGTTCATCTTCAAAAATATTTAACGTTCAGACGCTCTTGTAAATACTGTTTATCCAGTGCTTCTTAACACGTGATTGTGTAAACAAGTATGTTTGTTTTATTAGCTAAATACTCTAAAGCAGTGACAAAGATTTCCATTACAAGGAAAGCTAAAACAAAAATATTGTATTGGTACGAACTATGTTTCTTCGCTTATTTAAGTATGCCAATTTCTTGTACCCGTTTGCTGAGAAACCATTCTCGGTACTCGTCAGATGCCACTTTTTAGTCATGTAAGGAAAGGTTTATAATAAAATGGATTTCTAACTTACTAATTCACATTGAACTACACACGTTTTTTGTTGTTTTTTTCTATGAAGTGAAAAAATGTGGATAGTGAACATTAACTCTCCAACAGGAGCACTGACAGCTTAGGAGGGACAAATGCTTGAGGTAGCACATTTCAAAATCTGTTGAAATTAAACGTTAGGGTTTGGCATGACCTAGTGATTAGGGTTATCGACTCCCAAACTACGGATCGCAGGATCAAATCCCGTCTCCGAACATGCTTGCCCTTTCAGGAGTGTGGGCTTTATAATGTTACGGTCAATCCAATTCTTCGTTGGTAAAAAGTAGCCCAAGAGTTGGAGATGGGTGGTGTTGACTAGACGCCTTCCTTCTAGTCTACAAATAGCCAATAAGTAGCTTTGCGCGAAATTCAAAACAAAACAAACCAATTAAACGCCATCAGTTAAAATTCAGTTAAGATATCAGTTAAAATTCATGTTTTATTACGCCTATTAATAATTCAAATCCTGCCAGTAACAGAAACTCTGATCAGTTAAGAGTAGCCCTGTAGGCAGTGGGTGCCTTTGAATGATTGCCGTCCCTATAGGTAGTAGTTCAAAGCTATGGATGGTTGTACCTGAGCCATGGAGTCTGATTGTGCTGATCAAGCAAGACGATTGAAGTCACTGCCATGATCCTCGAACCAGTTTCGAATAGTAAGAGCATGGAAGGTTGTTGTATTATTGTCTTGAAAGAGCCCTTGTTCATCAGAATTGAAAGGCAAGATTCTGGATTGGAATTATCGAAAACAAAGCTTAGGTACACTTAGTATGATATTCACCCTTCGTAATAAACGAGAGGAACTAACACCTTCCATGATAACATTTATCATCACACCATTTCTAGCAGCTCGTGAAGTCGAAACAGCACAATTATAGTTTAGAGGCTAGTGTGGCTTTTTTATATATTTTTTACTCTTCCGTGAGCACAGAAAATGGTGAAACGCAGCTCAGACTAAACTGTAAAACGTAAAAAAAACAATCCATAAAAACTACTTCACGAACGTTTTTTTTACAATATTCTGTATTTTAACAGAAAAATATTGTAAGGAACCTTATCAAAATACAAAATAGTTTCCGTAATTTTAGGAGAATTCTGCAAATATTACGTGTTTTTTTTAATGAGGAACTTTAAATGGTTGTCCGTTATAACACTGAACTTTGTAAAAAGTTCTTTAATATATTATGTTGGCACGTTTTAGCTCCTCAGTGGCTCAGCGGTATGTCTGCGGACTTACAGCGCTAAAAACCGTGTTTCAATACTCGTGGTGGGCACAGTATAGATAGCCCATTGTGTGACTTTGTGTTCCACTGTAGACAAATAAACAAACCGTAGTTTTACCAACTGTTATTATTTTTTACAGCTCACAATACACATTTCTTGTCACTCAGTGTCCACAGTTTGCGATGTAAGTACCCTTGAAGCCGTATTTTTATTTGTTATTTTTTTGCATCTCGGATAAGTGGTTTTGGAACCGGCTATTGGCTGCTATATGAGAGTACGGTTACAGTTCAATTTGAGTTAGTCAAGTGCTGACATCCTTTGCGTTTTACTGGCTTATCATATCGTCCTTTCCATCTTTAAGGCATCAGTAGTTGACGGTCACAGTTATTCCTATAGTGGCAGACGTATTTCTTTTCAGTTGTCGCTATTGATAGACTCTGATGACGATGTGTTTAAGCAGCTGGTTAAAGAAACGATCTTTGTTAAAATTGATTTTGCTAGACCATCGTTGCAAAGGTCCTGGCTACCACCCATTGTCTTGAAGGCCAAATATAATCTAACTACATCCCTCATTTATAGGGCCTAAGCAATTATTTAACAAATTAAGTTATCGGCCAATTTGGTATATATAAATAAATTGATTGTTTTAAAAAGTCCTGATAAAGTGCCTTGTCAATATATATTCTAACAATATTAAAAAAAGTATATGTTTTCATTTCTTATCAAAATAAGTCACCAACAAAGAAAGCACAAACAATGATGGTAATCAGTATCCTCTTACTGATGTATTTGAACAGTTTAAGTATGCCATATGGATGTATTTGTTTCTTTGTTGAATTTTGCGCAAAGCTATTCGATCGCTATCTGCGTTAGAGTCCCTAATTACCAAATGATAGACTGGAGGGAAATTAGCTAGTCAACATCACCTGTACGCCGACTGTTGGGCTACCAATAAATAGGGGATTGACCGTCACATCATAATTCCCCCATGGTTGAACGGGCGAGAATATTTGGTGACGGGTTTCGATCCAGCGACCCACCGATTGAGTATCGAGCGACCTAACCATCAGACCATGCCAGGTCTCCATATGGATGTAACAGTTCAAAATGATATCACAAATACTTTGAATTCCTTATCTAGCAATCAAAATTCACAAAACTGTTATACTGGTGTTACACTAAAAACTGGTTGACTGAAATCATGCACAAGTTTATCAATACCAACCATCGCTAGTTAACAGGATATTTACACATTTTTGTTCTTTATTTTCTCAGACATCAGAATTAGGCAAGTTTCTGTTCTTGAACCCATACTGACGAACGTGCAAGTGCACGGGTTTGTTATTTTTTCAAGACATCGATATTTATATAAGAGACCCTAAAAGCAAAATAATAGTCTTGTAGTTGCTAAAACCTAGAATAGAAATTTGCCGTTAGGGTTGCATTTTCTTAATTCAAGATTCTTTTGTAATTTCTCATGTCGCCACTCATTCTGGTTGTATGGATTCTACTAACTGTGGAGAGCCTGTCAAAAGAGACATGCAGGCTCTTTTCAACAAGCACGAGCGCACGTGTTCAAGCCCAAGGAACGTGAGGTTCCATACAAGGGCAAACCATATTTACGACAAACAACGTTGATTACACAACCAACTTTGAAAGCCAGTGAGCAATGTTTGTTACTTCTATCTTAACCCTCTATGGTTTCCAAACATTACTGAAAACATGTTAACTCAAAACTGACGCCGTTTTGAAACCGTTTTCGTAAGAAAAAAATAAAGCATGAAAAGCTTGTAAAATATCAAACTACACGACTAAAAAAAGTGAAAGAAAAGTTACCTGTCAGTGCCTATATTTTGCATATTTACACAAGTTTTGATCTGCCAATTATTGTAGAAATACTTTACATTACTTAGTAAGAGCTCTGTAGATGCCCCACCCCAGTGGCACAGCGGTATACCTGCGGACTTACAACGCTAGAATCCGGGTTTCGATACCCGTGGTGGGCAGAGCACATATAGTCCATTGTGTAGCTTTGTGCTTAACTTCAAACAAACAAGCTCTGTAGATGGCTTCTTCCTGGTAGTTCTTTCTCTGATTTTTATACTAAAATGCTTGAATTATTTAAAAACCTTGCGTTCTTTTACACAGAGGAAGTTGTACTTTTCATACAGAAACAAACAATATTTTCCTTCACCAGTAATCGAAATCTTTAATACCCATTACCAATACAGTAAAATGTATAATATTTGTGACTTTTCGAGATTTACGATTTGTATGGGAAATGTACATAACTCGCTATATGGTTCTAAAACTCGTGATGCTATTAATTGAAATCACATTCAGGTTTATTTTAAAGTTATTTCTCAGTCGTCGGCAACGGTCTAAAATTAAAAACGAATATGAAAAAACAAACATGATTATTTTCATAATCGACACAAATTAAAAATTTAACATCCAATGATCAGCATAAGAAAACAAATGACTTCAGTGCGCGAAAAAGTTATGGTCTTAAACAGTTGTAAGTTCATAATAAACATTTATTAAATAATCTCAAAGTTTCTGATCAATTTAAAGACATTTCAGAATCTTACCATATGTTTATCCTAGCTGGAGTACCCGCCCACTGGACGGAAGTTATCTAAAGGTTATCTTAGGACATGAAAAGTTGCTTCCCTTATATGTAATTGTAAAAATCGCAAAAACGAC
>NW_013665611.1:1689393-1697627 GCF_000517525.1 Limulus polyphemus
CACCCTGCGAAGTAGTTACACAGACATACAACAGACAGTATTATTATATTTATATAGATACAGAAAGTGTAATTTGTTTTAGTGTAAACTGCACAATGGGCTATTTTCCTCTGTCCGCCTCAAGATCGAACCTCAAGTTCTAGAGTTATAAGTCTCGAAGCTTATCTTGGCTCACTAGATGAAAAAGAGAGAGAGGCAACAGATTCAATTCACTTTTGAAGTTGTGTGACTACATAATATTAAGGTTCAATGCATGAATATACTTAATGTTTTGTTATTATTTACTTCTGAATTAAGATGTATATGATTGTTATTTTTCTACTTATACTACTTATCTATCTTTACAAGCGTCTGATTTTTGTGCAACGTCCTTATAAGATAACCTTAGATATTTACCATACATGTATCAACAACTACTTGTTATTTTTAGCGCGCATTTGGATGTTTTAAACATTTTACTCTAATAATGTGAGAGGTGCATTTCCTCTAACTTTTAATTATGTGACATTCATTACGGTTCCTCTTAGGACAGTAATAAGAAGTAATGTATAGTTTCTTTAAAATACTCCTAGGGAGACCTAAACAAATATAGAATTGCAAGAAATCAATCTGATCATGAAGTTGAAATTCTTAGTGAATTAATAAATACAGCACCGAGTTAAGAAATGAAGGAAAGATTTCAGGATCCAACAAAGAAAGTGAACAATCCGAAGCGTAGCGAATTAATCTTATATTAGTTGAAAATATCACTCTTCTTTGACAAAAAGTATCGACAGTGGAAAAAGTCTGAGCCACAAACAATCAATTGCAGAGCTTCTAAGAACCAAGGGATCGATGTTATATAAATCACTTCAACAAATATCAACAAAGATATCTGTATCTGTCTAAATACTCTAAAAAGCAGTCTTAGGTTCAGTCTAAAGCATGATTCCCTAAACTATTCATAAAAAATATGTATTCTTAAAATATGTTCTTAAGGTTTTCAGTTTAACTAAATATATATATATATATATATATACTGAATGAAGATTTGAATGCCAAGTTAAGAAGGATTCTTTTACTATACGATAAGAAAACAACAAAAAAATGAAACAAGCTTAAAAAAGCTTTACACCAGTACTGAATGCTCAGTAGTCTTTTGTCAACAGTTTTGGTTACTATCATTCAGTTAACATGGATAATTGGATTTTCTTTGTATTCAATCCGTAAATAGTCTTAATAATCACATTATGTTTTTAAAACAACTTACAGAATGCGATAGATTACATAAATTTTACACATAAAGTCCCTCTCTTTTAGCTGCAACATACTCTTAGAGTCAAAAGAACACAAGTTTAAAACCGTCACTTCCTTTAACAGCTTTAAGTCCATTATGTATGTTAATAACACTTGTTTCGAAAGGCTAGGTATGTAACGTTATTCAATAATTATTCGAATTATTATTATTATTATCCTCTAATTAGGTTCACGTTTGAAGATGAATAAAAATATAAATTCATGTGTTAGACATAACTCCAGCCAGTATGATAATGTAATTTCAAAATCATAATGTGTTCTCGTTTTATATGAGCATTGTTGCTCAAACTTCTGAAAATACATAAAAATGGTTAAAATTACTGTAAGATGGGGAGAGGGGGGGAATCACTGTAAAAGTTTTTTTTAAATGATTTAAACTTCTTTTTTTTTTAATACACACAGAATTTATGATTCTGTTTCGCTGTATTTATTTGCTTATTACTTTGTTAACCCCAAAGTTTTGGGGCTTATATCGGTAGCAACCTAGGTGGCTATAGATCAGAGTGTATTAGCCTACCAAATTCGACAGTAATTCCCAAAGAAAGTCCCCAGCTGTCTTTATGTCAAACCATGGCCAGTCTGTAGCAATTTAATGATATCGCTATAGCTCAGAAAGAGTCGAAGTTGCCCGTCAAAAGAAACCATTTCTGTATAGATTAAAATCAGCCTTCAGTTATAATAAAAAGTATTAAATATTCTACGTTAAAATATGTCTGTAGCTTTAGTACTTTTATTATGATATGCGTTCAAATGAACTGGTGGCTGAGTACTTTTAAATGCAATACAAACATTAATGTATGTTCAACGATATTTGTGCAACTCAACTCATAGTTTAGTAGTTATCACATGTGGCACAAACATAAAAATATATGCAACAATGTTCGTGTAGACAAACAAATAAACTCGTAGTTTAATATTTATTCTGTGTCAGTTGACATCTGCATAAGTACAAAATTCTATTAGCTTATATTACGTGTTATTG
Organism: Limulus polyphemus; assembly: GCF_000517525.1. Lineage (NCBI taxonomy): Eukaryota > Metazoa > Arthropoda > Merostomata > Xiphosura > Limulidae > Limulus > Limulus polyphemus. The sequence continues at coordinate 1,691,672 of NW_013665611.1, forward strand.
GGAAAAGTTTATAAGCATCAATTTAACTCTGGTTTTTTTTTAGAATATAATTGAAATTAGTAAAATAAATTAGGCTCATTCAAACAAGGAATTATCTGAATGAAACGCTTGAATTTTATATTTCTTGTGTCTTATTTCGTGACTAGCTATATTAAGTCTATTTATATATCTTTACGCTCAATTTAAAATTTGAAAACTAATGTTTGCAGAACACTAAATAGATCTTACTGGCGCTTGGAAACTAAATACAAACTTATTTTTACCATTATGTTTTCAAAGAAGATCAAAACTAATCAAAGTGCAATCTAAAGTTTTAAACTTAATGTTAGTTTTGCTTTTTGTTTTCCTATCCAGCGGTTACGAACGCCAAAGTATGGGTGCTTGACCGCAGCGCGTTCCAAGTCATCATGATGAGGACCGGGATCCAGAGACAGGAAGAAAACATTAACTTTTTACGAAGGTATAGCAATCAAGTCACGTTGTAGTAATCCATTTCTCAAGTTTCGTTATGTTATAGATGACAGCGGTAAATTAAGAAACTTCTGTTATGTAACATAAAAGTTTGTACCTATCAGATAACACTTTCTTTACATTATACGTCATGATTAAGGTCTGGTCATTAGGGCTAACAATAATCTAATTATTTTCCTGACTGAGCCTAATAAGCTACAGAATAATGTGATAAACTCAAACTCGTTGTTTCATGATAATATTCAAACGCTTTCATCTCTAATTTAATGATATTTATAATATATTATTATTGAAATTTTTGATTAAAAACACTCGAAAAACAATTTAATCGTAAAAAAAAGTATTTAAAAATCAACATTCGGAGCAAACTATTTTATGTGTCCACAAACAACTAAATTTGGCATACAGCGTGTTTATGAGTTCTGTGAGTAAGTAATACTCATCCTTTTTTTAATGTTACTTTCATCAACAGTATTGATTAAAATGTATAATGTTATTGGGATTACGAGCGAAAATATCGTTAACAGTGAGAGTACCAAACTGATGAAACAAAGCATTCTGATTATTATACGCAAGTACACCCCAAAAAAAGCATATTAAATTAGTTATACTTATTACTAGGTTGATTTTTGTTCTGATCTTGCTTTGATCAGTAAGCAATATTCAATACTCAATCAGATGACATCTTTTTGACAAAACTGTAATATTTGTTTACGCGTTCTTGAAAAGTGGGATTGTTTCTTGCTAAAACTTTGATATTTGTTTACGTGTTCTTGAGAAATGGGACTGTTTATTTCATAAATCTGTATTATTTGTTTACGTGTTCTTCAGAAATGAGACTTTTTCCTTTGATGGGCCCGGCATGGCCAGGTGGTTAAGGCACTCGACTCGCAATCTGAGGGTCGCGGGTTCGAATCCTCGTCACACCAAACATGCTCGACCTTTTAGCCGTGGGGGCGTTATAATGTGACGGTCAATCCCACTATTCGTTAGTAAAAGAGTAGTCCAAGAGTTGGCGGTGGGTGGTGATGACTAGCTGCCTTCCCTCTAGTCTTACACTGCTAAATTAGGGACGGCTAGCGCAGATAGCCCTTGTGTAGCTTTGCGCGAAATTCAAAAAAGAAAAGAAGAAAAAAGTTTTCTTTGATTTTTGGAATATTTAACAGCAACAATAACTAAATATATTGACCGATCTGAACGTAAGGCTTAGCTATATTAAACGACCATGATAACAGTAAAGATTGAGACAAATATTACTAAGTTCCAACTTTACCCACACATATTGCACAAAATTAAAGGATAGCTCGAATTTGTAATATTATTGATATAACAAGGCAATACCGCTACTACAATATCAATGATTCCCTCAGTTCATTCATCTGAAAATCAGACATTTAATGGTTAGTCATGGAATTTGAAATGCAAACTATTGGTTAATCATCTTGTGCTATGTATAGTGGTTTTACACAATACTGTCTCAACTTTCACATTAAAGTTAATCCCAGAGTTTAAAGTATTTCAAATTGTTAACCAATCATGATCAGACCTCAAAGATAACATTTGGGTGTTTCACTTATGTGAAAAGCTATTGGAAGAATGAAAGAAGACCAATCACAGTAGGTTGCTGTAAACTGGCTACAGGTGTCTTAAAGTGTCGTTAGCAAAAGCATGACCCCACTATTAAACTAATGGTACAATTGCAGACAACCATCCTCCAACACAATTAGAAAATCGCTATATTAGTTGATTCCAGCTCTCCTGACCATAGGGTATCTGTTGAATTCAGTGTTCGCAGCTACAGCTGGACACCGTGTCAGTCAATATACAGACAGTTAGAAATAGAATTCAAAAGATCGGCCTTTCACATAAAACAGCTTCCCTGAAATGATGTCAAAAATACCTTTAGTAGACCGATAACATAAACACATCAATATTCATTTTACAGACAAGTCGCACTTTACCTTGCAACTAGATAATAGGTGGGAATCTACAACCAGATCTAATCTCATTTTCATATACTAATATGACGTACGCAAGCAAAGGTGGCAATATTATGTTTACCTACCGGCCTATAGATCCTGCGAACCCCATTTGTCACTAAGTAATATCGATTTCGAGGAACTCAATGACAAATAGTGAATCAAACAATAGATTAAGCATCATATTAATTTCAGGATCATCTGATGCCTGATTTGGATAAAGGTGAATTGGAGAAGAGAGACTAATTGACATTATTTTACAACAGGGATTTTTGCCTTTCCGTGTATAAAAGTTCGAAATATTCTCTGTTTTGTGCAGTATATTATGATTACGTTACTTGCTCATTCACCGTAAGTAAGCATTTTTAGACCAAACTTTCAAGTCAGTTGCCTTTATAAAAAAAAGGGGGGGCAGGCATATGAATCTTACTGAGCAAACAAAAATACACTGGGGAAATATAGGTCGTCATGTTATCTACATTAATAAATATGAAACTAATTAGCAGTGTTCGACTTGTTCGACAACAACTTTGTTTTACTTTCTTTTAGATTTACATGAGTAATGCAATTTTGAGCAACAGTCAGTTATTATAGTACCACGTTGTGGATCAAGTAAATTTGGCTGTACAACCAAATATGGTAGCTAATAATGCTGCACAAACCTTTGACACTTGCTGTCCGGGTACAGTTGTATAAGATGGCCAGTTCACCAAAAGCTTTTCCAGGACCCATTCTTCCTAAGACTTTACCATCCTTCAAAACTTCCAAATCTCCTTCTGTAAACAAAAGAAAAAAAAGCTTTACAATTGTTACATATTTTCTAATAACTTGATATTTCACGTAGACACAAGCCAAGGTTGATTTATTTTTGGAGGAAAAATTAGTAGCATTTAACTATAAAGCATTTTAAGTACTAAGGGAATTTTATTACTTCACTCAAATTTTTATGTCAAAAAATGTTTGCTTTATTCTACAGAAAAACACATCTTAGATCACACAAGCGATATATGTACAATACTAGATCTAAGAAATGAACCATATATGTATTTTTATCTTGTATTAGGAAGGTTTCTGAAAGCTCCTCAATATTAATCCCACTACTCACTAACCCATTTACTCCTGGCGACCTATATATTTTCATAGGACATTGTAAAAATATGAAATAGCCTTTGCACAATATAAAATGTTTGTTGAATGCTAGTTTCCTATACCAAGAACGCATTCAATCTTCAGTTATAATAAATATGGTTGAAATATTTTAAGATTTTAGTCCTAGATGCGCCTAGTTTCAAAACATTCCACCAATTCAAAAACATAAATGGTTTAAAGTAGAATTATTCGTATTTTGTAACTTTTGGGAATATTTAGTTTGAAACAACGTGCAAGAGTTTGTTAAAAACTCCAAATCTATGGATAATCATTTACATCTTAATATAAGTCGTTTGTTCACACTTCAAATGAGCATGTGTGGTACAACTTTTGAACTAGTTGTACTTTCTCAATGTGTGCATTTATATCAAAAAAAGAAAAGAATGAAATAAAAAAATAATTCATATCATATTGGAGAAGCAGCATGAAACCGCTTATATGTTAATATGATTATATAGAGGCTTTAAGCCATATACAGACGAATGAAGTCCTCCTACCTTTAATTGGTTCGATTTGTTTGTTTTGAATTTCGCGCAAAGCTACACGAGGGCAATCTGAGCTAGCCGTCCCTAATTTAGCAATGAAAGACTAGAGGGAAGGCAGCTAGTCATCACCGTCCACTGCCAACTCTTGGGCTACTCTTTTATCAACGAATAGGGGATTGACGGCTGAAGGGGCGAGCATATTTGGTGGGACAGGGGATTCGAACCCGCGATCCTCATACTGCGAGTCGAGCGCCCTAACCTACCTTTAATATCATTGCTTAGAAATCAAATCAAACTCATTGGTTTTATACGGTTTCATGTTTCCGACTCATAAAAAACACTTGTATATTCTATGTTTTTGAAAGGGATGGTTACTGGTCTTTTTTTTTATCTATTCTAGTTTGTTGCAATCATTTAGAAAGCTGTTCGAAGTTTGAAACTTTTCGCGCTGGCATGTTACACGAATATTCTTAAACGCCCTTTAACATATTTAAAACATTCAATAAAACGTATCTCATTACATTTTATATTGAAATACGGCTAAGATGCAAGATTGAATGAAAAAAAGGGTAAAGAATGAAACATTTTTCACATTTAATAGGCTTAATAAATGTCGTTGAATATTGTGTTCAGTTAGGAATATAAAATTGTAAAGTTACTTTGTGCCACTACAACTTAAATAGCTTTTTTCTTTATTCTATTATTTTGTTATTATTCAAAGGGGATAAAACATTAAAAGGTGCTTTAAGTTAGATCTTTCAAGTGCAAGATTTTTCATATACCATCTATTTAAAATAGGACGTCAGCTTTGGCTGCGTAACATATTAAATCAAATGACCGATGTCCTGTATGATAGGAATTCTGAATATAGAAACCATATATTTAATACATGCTAATAATATTAAGCTAGACGTTTTAATTATGTTTCGTTTCAATTCTATATTTATATAAATGGGCGTTTTGGTTTTTAATCTTAAGATTGCTTACAGCAACTTTATTTTCATGTCTGTCTAATTTCTATATTTCTTGGTTCTAAAATCGGTTTTCAGCTGATTTAAGTTTATTTAATTCATTATCTGTCTTTGGAAAATCTGAAATTTTTGAATATGTTGCGAATAAGACGATTATAGAAATAATTCACTGCAAAATAGTAATTTTGGTTAACGATGCAAAAAGTACAATATTTAAATGATATTGTTTTAATGACATTTTGTCGACCAGTCTTCATGTTATGTGCAATAAACCCATGAAATATATTTGGGTTCGTTCTGTTTATCCAGTTTAACGGATATTATAATTTTCTATTTTTGTTTTATTTCATAGTGGCATAATATCTTCAGTTTATTTATTTTGTTGCCAAAGGTTTATTTACTTTCTAGCATATCTACATAGATTATTTAATGCTTATCAAAACATTATAAAGCATTTATTAGGAAATTTTGGAATAATGTAACAAGTTTTTAAGCATTTGGAGAGTCCGCCATGATAAATGGTGTTTGATAGATATCTGATGTTTGTGCTTACAGCTTTCAGTGTTGACGGATTGACAATCCTTGGTTATAAAATAGTGTAATCTATGCATTTAACACGAGTGTAAAACCAGAACAAGTTTGAATCTATATAAATATAATAGTACTGTCTGTTGTCTGTCCATGTAACTACTTCGCAGGGTGTAGATGGATCTTCACCAAAATTACTATGGAGATTCATTAGGTTCCTGCGAATATACATGCAAAGTTACGGTTTCACATTTTATGTTTTGCAGTTTTTATGGTCGCTTTTGCGTTTTTACAATTACATATAAGGGAAGCAACTTTTCATGTCCTAAGATAGCCTTTCATTAATCATGAATTTACATAACTTCAGTCCAGG
>NW_013665611.1:1697784-1702817 GCF_000517525.1 Limulus polyphemus
AGTACTCCAGCTAGTACATAATAAAGTGCCACAATGACTTCTTATAAAGCAACAGTTTACTCATACTTCTTGGTATTACACTTAAGTCGTTTCATAATAGCTGGCTAGTTGCTTTTGTGTTTATTTTATGCATAAGTACACTTCCTAGTTACTCTAAGAATCTTTCGAGAATGAAATATATAGTTTCTCTATGACATGCAGTTTGAATAAAATGAAAAACTTTGATACAATAGCTTTTCCACTAGATTATTTGCCTAAAACCTAAAAACTTTTGATGAAAGAGTAGATGAACAATTCTGTTAATTAACTTACAGTAATTTTTGTGTTTGATACTTTATAAAACTTTACAGTACCTGGAATGCTGCTACTCTTTGAGAAATGTTAAATCATTGAGATAACTAATTGATAATTATAGTGTTATATACAGTATGATAATTTTCTGTTGGTTAGCATTTTAGCGATGTTTAATGAATCAGTCGAAAGTAACAGAAACAACTTTCTTGCCCAGTGTATTACCTTTCGCAACCCACCTCAATTATTTTTCTATTTAATGCAAATATGTCTTCCTCGACCATACACACAACGAATCTGGATGAAGATTTTCAGTTCAGATGTGTAACTTAAAAAAAAAAAAACAAGTATAGTGAACTTGCTAATTAGCCAATTCATCTTTAAAACCTACCGCCCGCATGTTACGGTAATTAAAGACGATTCATCCGTTACATTTTTTGTTGCACTCGCATAAATAATTTCGAAGATGCAGCCAAGAGATGCATCAGTTACTTATCTTAGAATTTGTTGTTCTTAATATTCTATGATGAAAGAGAACGCCTAAGAGCTACCTTTAACATTTTGCATCGCTAAATGCAACAAATCCATGAAGTATAATGGTTTTGAAAACACTATTATTAAATTTTCATATTCTATCTTCCGATAGCACGTGTAAATATAACCTTTTAGGCTTTTGAAATTAGAACCTATGCATCAATTCAAATAGATTGATAAAAAACTCACAAATTTCCAGCATTGATATATATATATATATGCTTTCGTTTTTAATTCGTAATTAAGCACACAGCTACATAACTGGCTGACTGTGCTCCGCCCACCATGGGTAGTCTCACCGCTAAGTTCCGCTAAGTTAGCATCTTGTTCACCTGTTTCTCGAATTTCACGCAAAGAAGAACTAGGGCTGTTTGCGATCCCAATTTTGAAGTGATAAACTGGAAGGAAGATAGCTAGTAAATACCACCCACCGCTACCCTTGCCAGACTGAATAGTGGGACTTGACCGAGGCCCCAAAGTGCGGAGCGCGATTTATTTATTTTTCCCTGTTTTAGGCTGCGTATTGTAAACCCTTTGATGAATAGTCTGAGAACTCTGACTTCTAGGCCACGCCAGGCCCATTTATAGAAATTCAACGTTTTTTTTTTCATATGCTGCCCCAAAACCAAAGGATATAATCTTGTAACGCCAGACTTCCTAATGTATATCCTTCTTTCATGCGCCAGCTGCCGCTGCTAAATTAGAGTTAAAATAAAAGCCGTTATATTCCGCAACGCTGTTAAGTAAAAGGATATTTGACAAATGAGAGCGCAGCCCTTTCTATAGTTGTCATTATTCTACTAACCGAAAGATGCCCTACTGACAAGAAGTAGAGTGCTCTACAATCTACGTATTCAACAAATATTCTGTTAATTTTCTTGTCAAGGGTCAACTGATTAATTTAAACACAATTTCTTTGCTTATGTTTTATAAACTTCATTAAAATGTTAACTAGCAGAAGGAAAAAGACACATCTTTAGATGTAGAAGCCTTGCCTCATCAAGATTAATCTACCTAGCTTTCTTTCAGGTAATCGATGGAGTTCCAATCTAACTTGCGATCTTGCCCTAAAAATCTAGTGTAATTTGTCAGATATTTGTTAGATACATTGAACATTTTTCAGACATAACCTTATCACTACGTCTTGAATTGAATTACGGAGAATTTACTGATAAAACATGCCAGAGCACAAATTGCACTTAATTATACAGAAATATTAAGAAAATTCAACAAGACTAATAAGCCTTCATCAAATTATATAAACATTATTAGGAATGCCTAACAAAATGACCTTTTAATTTCGTAATAATACTCATAAAGCGTAACAGCAAAACGAAACGTCGTATTCATAATTTTTATGGGTGACACTAATCAGTTTTTTGTATACTTTAATAACAATGAGTGACAGCTCTCAGAAAATGGCTTTTATTAAACTTTAATGTAAAAAGTGGTCATTAGCATTAGTTGCTGTAAATATATAATTTATTGTTTCATCAAATTTTCCGAGTATTCAGCGAGACTCTTTTTTGTCCCTTAATGCTTTCTGTTTCCCACTTTCTTCAATGTATACCAATATCGTAAATGGTAAACGTTTAGTAATTGTATGTTCATCTTCGTTAAATTTTAGGACTTCATTTTCATTTAAATGTTGTATATTTCAGGAGTTCTCATACTTGGGCAGCGGAGTCCTAGGGTGCCACAGGTAATCATTACCTATAGGTTCCTTTAATAGGGGGCGGTGGGCTTAGTCAGAATGCGGAAGGTTCTGGGCTGGGAAAATTTGGGAACTCATGGTTTATCTTATTACATTTTAAAATGCCCTCTTTCAAAGCTTTCTAAATTCAACCCACAAGCTTTTCTGAAATAGATGAGGTCAGGTAGAAATAATCATAAAAATATGAGAAAGTAATCTGGACATGAAAACAAACTGGAACAGTTTATTAAGCATTTGATTCAAATATTGATTTAAACACAACCACGTCTTCTTTACTACACGCTTTGTCTGCTGGAGAATTGATCGATAGTTTTACTAATGGAATTACTCATAAGGGATTATCATTCATACTGAAGATGTAGTTTCAAAGTTTCAAAAGGCACGTTTCTCAGTTATCCTGAGAAACGATTGATTTACAACTGGAAGTATATATTTACACAGCTTTAGTTTATGTATACTAAATAAACCTAAAATAGCTAATAGACATGCTTGTTGGGTATTTCCAAATATATCGTAGTATGTTTGTATGTATTTGGTGCATCACTTTTCGCAGCAATGTAAAATTATATCTAAGTTTGAAAATATAAGTTAAAATATTAAAAAAGTCAATTACAAAAAAGTAAAACGGAAACATTATGCTGTTCAAAGAATGGACGTTTTCTTCAAATTACTTGAAAGATAAAGTTGTATTTTACGATACTGCTACAAGAAATGTAGGAAATTGGCAAATAAAAGATTTTATTTAATGTTAATATCCAAATTATGAGAAATACGAAGGTGCAATTAGTACGGTGGCTGCTTCAAAACGAGTATGAGAAATTGTAGTGTATAAGAATATATTAGCTGTATTGTACTGTTAGGACCTCTCAGTTACTGTTTTCTGATTAAATGAGGTTAGTGTGCAATACTTAATAATACTTAAGTTAACATTGCTAAAAATCTAAAGTACCATGAATATTGAATAATCTTTTTTATATAGAAATTCATGTTTACGTAACTTGTCACAAGAGTGACTGTTTTTATATTTTTACTGCAAAGGTACATAATGGTCTATTTACACTCCGTCCACTGCAGGGAATCGAATCCCGATTTTTAGCGTTGAAAGTCCTTAAATTTACAGTTGACCCATCTGAAAACAAATAAGAGTGAAGCTTAATCATCGTAATTGTGTGAATTAGTGGGAATATTTCTATTTGTAAAGTCAATAACTGGATTAATAAAAACAATGATTTCTGAAGATGTCACTACAAAATAATTACTAATTACATAATTTAGAAATTGGCTTTTGAATGCTAATGACGTTGTTAGCTTGATCGTTTATAAGTGAAATTTTATCTTGTCAGCGTTTTGATGGAATAAATAGTCCTAACTGGACTTGTTGAAAATAAGCGTAAATGGATTAAAATATTGTACTGTCCAGTTTTTAGACCTTGGCCATTGGAATTAATAAGAAACATGGCGTTTTTATCATTGAGTCTGTGCAGAGACCTATCTATAGAACTTAACTTTTGTATTGTTGTATATCTATAGCTGTTTTACTTTTCGTTCTTTTGGAAATACTTACTTCTGGTTGGTTTAAGTAGACAAAATGCAGATACAGCGTAATAGCATCTGAAAATCACTAAATCATAAATGGTTAAAATCATTGTAAACATAAGAGATATTTGGGATGAACGTTTTGACCAAATGGCACTTATCTGCTCTTGATGACGGTCTCTTGGGTATAACGTCCATCATATACGTATATTGCCTTTGCAATGATTTCAACTATTTTACTGTATTCTCAGATTACAAGAAACAGCTGACAGAAACCCTGTTTTTAGTGTTATGAGTCCTCAAACTTATCGCTGTGCCACTGGGGGGCCAGCTGATGGATGACATTGATTTCAACGCTGTCATTGTTTTGACACTTTAAGTGTTCTCAGAAGAAACTTGGCAGGCAAGATATAGCCTTTAATTTCAACTAACTAAGCAGGTAAATAAAATGTATTTAAAACATGGTGGCAGAACTACACGTAATTCTCTCTTAATGAAATAGGTAGGACTACTATGTGAAATAGAAAGACTGGCGAGTTTTGGATACTTACATTACTTGAAATACTCGAGTAGCAATAATATATAATTATTCCTCTCTCTCTCCTTTTCAGCAGTTGATATAATTATTATTCGCTTAAATAGTTTGGTACAAACCTGTTGAGATGACATAATCTTTGATATAAAGCTACAGAGACGACAAACATTTCGGTACAAACATGCAGAGACGAGAAATACTTTGATATAAACCTACAGATACGACAAATACTTCGGTACAAACATGCAGAGATGAGAAATACTTTGGTATAAAGCTACAGAGACGACAAAGATTTCGGTACAAAAACGCAGAGACGAGAAATACTTTGATATAAACCTACAGATACGACAAATACTTCGGTACAAACATGCAGAGATGAGAAATACTTTGGTATAAAGCTACAGATACGACAAATACTTCGGT
>NW_013665611.1:1703684-1711303 GCF_000517525.1 Limulus polyphemus
GGTCTTACACTGCTAAATTAGGGACGGCTAGCGCAGATAGCCCTCGTGTAGCTTTGCGCAAAATTCTAAAAACAAACAACATAAGTGTATGAGCGTACGCTGGGGAGAGGGGGTAATGAGTCCGTACGATTTTTCTTCTTTGGACAAAAAATATTTTATCATATCAACATAAACTTTTTGAATACATCCAGATTCAAACTAATTTATTTCCTCATTACTCTTATATAAATGTGTGTGGGGGAGTTGGGAGGGGGTGATGGTGGTTTCTTATACCCAAACTTGTATTCAACAACGCAAACTGCTTGGAAATGGGGATGTTTTTCAACAATACTATTTTTTATACAATACATTACAGTTTGTTGAGAAGCAATCTGTCACGGTACATCTGTTTAGTAAGATGACTGCAAAATGTTTAAAAAAGTACAGATGGTGTGTAGTTAGAGGAATATAATCAATTTATTATCACGAAATAATGTTAAATTTGCGCGAAATCTTTTTTATAGCAGCATGTGGAAAAGTAAAGAATTACATATTAAACTTATAAATTGGCAAAAACAAAAGAAACCACCGCCAAGGCCGTATCCATGCTTCAGAGACTGTTATTACCTTCGGATAATAAAAAAAAAGCCTAAAATCGAAAAACAACTGCATTCAGAGGAAACTTTACTTTTACACTCTGAAATATATGGATTACTCGTTTTGAAAAGGCAGGAATCCAGAATCTTTGTACGTTTGTGATCATGTTGGGAATTGGGAATGACCCCTTAACATATTTAAAATAATACAGTTACTCGATTTTGTAGAATTTATCTATAGGTTTGTTTGTTGTAAGCAGAAAGTTACAAATGGTGGGCTGTGCCCACGAGGAGTGTCGAAATCCAGTATTTAGTATGAGCTCTCAGACTTTCCGCTAAATCACTGGAAGGCTTATTTGTAGCATTTTTTTATGATAGCGAAAAAAAAATAACATTGTACTTTTACGTGGTTAATAAATATAGTTTGAAACATAAGCGCAGCACCGGAAAAGGATTGAAATATTTCTTGGAGTCTAAAGTACATTATGAAATTTACATACCTTAACTAGCTCTTTAATTCTACTCACAATCAGTCTTCATTATTAGAAGTCTTATCAGGTGTTACTTCTTCAGAATTTCAGTTAGTTCCTGCATTTTACTTTCATTTACCGGAAGTCGCATTTAGTAGTCATTGCCTTGTTTTGCAATCTTGCAGTAACTGACGGAAGTGAAATGTACGGGTGAAGTACTGTATATATATATATATAGTTATCGTAGACTTACTGGTGGTTGTGATCACCACATTATATCAACAGATTTAATGTTGTGGAATTGACAACATGTAAATGTTTTGGAAACTCCAACATTGTATTCAGTGATATAGTAGAGAGATAGAATTAGGGTGGTCTAAAACTCATCACTTAGTTGTGAGAAATGTTCGTAATTTGAACTCTTCGGAGTTTCTTTATTCATTAATGGTTTTTGTGGAAAAACACTGAGTTGTACTACACAGTATAGTTTAAATATATATATATATATAGCTTCTGCATTTGTTTACAGATATATATGTAATTAGAAGTTTTTTGTTTTACAATTATTGCGCACAATCGTGTCTAATTTTGAACTGATAAACTATCTAGAAAGCAGCAACTCAACAGCATCGACAGCTAGTTCTTGTACTAGTCTTGTCTGACCGAATAATTGGATATGAACGTTACTTTTATGATGCAACCAAGGCCACACAGTGTGGAGTTGGTTTTTGTAGCAAAAGGACATATGCCACGAATTCTCGGGTTTACAGTCCAAGCATGCTAACTGCTAAGCTTTGCCATTTACCATAACAAAGAAGAAAAATATATATTTACTCCCCAGCATTCGGAGTTAAGAAGTGCAGCTATAAACGTGTGTCACATTTTAATTAGCTAAGAATGTAACAAACGTAAATGGCAGAAATAGGTGATAGGGAACAAACTCAAATTTTATTTTATTTACCACTTTTGGGGGAAATTATACAAAATGATTATGTATATGCGATCTTAATAGTTATTATTTTGAAATATGGGCCTGGCATGGCCTGGTGGTTAGGGCGCTCGACCCGTAATACGAGGGTCGCGAGTTTGAATTCCCATCACCGAAAATGTTCGTCCTATATGGTTGCCGACTGAGCCAGCTACTCGGGGTGTAATAATTCTTGGTTTGTGGTCGGCTGATATTGTTGTGACTGAGCCAGCTACTCGGGGTGTAAAAATTTTTGGTTTACAACAATACCGGCCGACCACATGCTAGTTGGGATTAAGATCGTAAAATAAAATAAAATATTATTCCACTGAGAAGAAGCAACCCGTATCTAAGATTTTGTACCACCTATGTAGGATCCCTTCCTTTTTTTTTGTGGGGGGGGGGAGGGAATCTCATTTCAAAGATGTATTATAATAGAGAATTTATTAGGTTTTTATTGATTTACCACACTATTGAATTACTTACATTTTAACGATATACTTATTACAGTGCTCTTCAGGGCTATTACCTACAACTAGAGTATACAATGTCAGGAACTTCGTGAGTACTTGTAAACACTTGATATTTTCAGTTCATCGTGGTTTCTTTCTAATGAATTTCTAGGACTAATGTGCAAGATTATATTATATCTAGAAAGGAAAACATACCGAAAGTCCTTCTCGTGGCTCTGGATACAGTAGTTCTCAGCATGAGTTCGAGTGCGAGCGCTCTCTCCAGATACGCCCTGCTTTTTTGTGAGGGCACCCTGCCCAGCCATAGAGTGCTGCTGGTGAAGAGTGGCCAAAATATCCATCTTCCCATTCTTGCTCCCTGATGTAGCATGAAGAACCGACTAGGGAAATGTAATGAACATACATTGATAAAAAATACGAAATAAATTCACCTCACAACCAAAAACATATACTTTTTTCTTTTGCTCCAGTTTTACAAAGAGCCTCAACTAACAGAGAATTTTGTTGAAATAAAGCGCGCATTGTACCCTTTTTTTGTGTCATAAAACTGATATTTGTGTTTGGCTTTTTAGTTTTGTTCATATATTTCTTCTAATATGTTCATATTTCATGGCTGAAACCGATCTTTGCAATCAATGAAACAGGTACTTATACATATTGCACACACACACAAAAAGGATAGTTCGAATTTCGATCTAATTATTTCAAAGCGAAGTCACTCTTATAAAATTTTGTTAGATACACACACACACTCTGTTTACTTTTATCAAAATCAAACATCTGAAAATTAGTCGTATTATCTGAAAAACACTTGATTGGTCATTCAGTCTGCACTACCTAAAGTGTTCTCATTAGTTTCTTTTATCTGAAACGTTGAGGTGAAATACAGGGTTTAAAGTATTCCACTCTATTCACAAACTATGATAAGATCTCAAAGAAGATATTTGGATGTATCACTTTTATGGAGAGCCATTGGACGAATGGAAGACAGCCAATTATAGTGAGCCTGGTGTGGTTAATCTGTGGGGTTGCAGGTCAAAGCTTCTGGAGCTCGAGACGTGATGCTGCTAAGCACGCTCCACACGTATAAAAGTCACAATCAATATTTTTATTTGTTTCAAAGAAACCATACAAAAAGCTTGTGGTGGTGGATACTGCTGGCTGGCTGCCTTCTCTCTGCTCATTAGTTCAAATTAGGGTTTAACCTGAATGGTAGATGTCCCTGACCTAGATATTTAGCCCACGTGCACAGAAAGTGCGTTCATATTGAAACTTCTAATTGCATTTACAGCATCTGTTGCGGAATAGCTACAAGTCTCTCAAATTGTTATAGCAGAATGCGGAATCGCTTCCAAATCTATATTACAAAGCGGTCTGTGTTTGTATATCTATCTGCTATTGACATATAGTTCTCAACTTCTCGACTTCTGACCACCATGAAACCCAGAGGGATTCCAAAACCGCTTACTTTATTGATTTTCTTATTGTGATGAGTTTGACAGCCATTTATTTCAGTTTTCCTTCTTGCTACTGCCTTAGCGCCTACTTCCCAAATACTCACCGAGAAACTTTCAGGGGTTCTTGAGTATGGCCCAGACTTTCGAGACCCCTAAATACTGGTTAGATAATATATAAAAAAATTGCATTAATATGAAGAAGATGGCTAGTAGGACTGAATTTCTAGAAAATTTTATCCCAGTATTCTGTAGGCCTACATAGCGAATGATGCACACATATACTGTTCTAGTCATTCTTGTGAAGCTCACGAAATAAATGCCACATATAGTGCGAAAACCTTTGCTAGCCTTTGCAGACCACCATCTACGAAACAACTGTTATCTACCATTTTGGCTTGCCACAAGCTTAATATACTCGAATCGAGATTAAGTCAAATGTTCGGAACTATAAGTGGACGAAATACCAGAAACAGAGTTCACAAGAGCGAGATGTATGCCAGACAATACAGTAGGCGCCATATGATGATCTGGAACCAAATCGAACTCTACTTTCATACAGGAACATGACACATTTGCCAGTGGTAAAGATATCGAATGACACAATTAAAACCACACATTACAGTATCCACTTCTGTTCCCTTTGTGCTACCATATGCTAGTGCAATTGGTTTTGATTTAACCTGATGGATAATAATGTTCGCCTTCATTATACTAAGCTATTCGGCATATTTCACTCTCACCGACCTTCAATCCCATTGAGTAGGTGTGCGTGATACTCTCGTGAGACGCAATGCTTTCTACCAAGTGAACCAACATAAAACATGTTCTGAAGACAGTACTTCCTGATCGAGCAAACCTCAAAATAGACATGCATCGATGTCAGGCTGTCTTTGTTGGTTGTGGTGACTACACTGCACACGAGGAACATCTAATACCCGATTTGCCTAAAAATCAACTGAACGGCATATTTTAGATACTTCTTGATGGTAGTTTTGTTTTGTCATAGCTACGCTATTGTAGATTATAGTTACTCATTACATGTTTGTTTGTTTGTTCAGAATTAAGCACGAAGCTACACAATGGGCTCTCTGTGCTCTTCCCACCACGGGTATCGAAAACCGGTTTCTAGCGTTGTAAGTCCGCAGGCATACCGCTGTGCCACTGTGGGGCCTTTAACTGTTTTGTGCAGTGTATTTACGACAACGGTAGAAAAGTCTTAAATGGGCATAATCTCATAGATTAGAAATTTTGCGAGAAGTACAAAGTTGTATTATCTATCTCAAAATACAATTAGAAATTTGCTAACGAGTGCATATAGCCTTCATGTAACTTTGGGTGTAACCCAACAAACAAACAACCCTTTAATATATTAAAACTATGCTAAAGTAAGCAATGAGAAATCAAAAGTGAAGATTTTGAACGTTTCTGGGTTGGTTTCAATTGTGGGCCTACGGATTAGATCGTGATTTGACCTAATTATTGATTATTAGCTTGAAAGTCTATCGTTGAGATTTTAGTTAACGCAAAGAACAAATGAACAAGCAGTTTATATTACGTACTGTTAACATTTGTTTTTCCGAGAACACACAGGAAGTTAATTTTTAGAAGAATATAGTGAATAAGCGCTCGTTGTTAGAGAAAGGTGAAACTTCCTTTTAAAGATTGAACATCGAATTTCTGACCCATTCATTTAAAAAAATCACTGATATCCAATTGTCCTGTTTACTTCCATTTTAGATTTAATTTCTGTGGTAACTAACTATTCAGTATGTTAGATATTATTTCTGTAGTAACTATTCAGTATGTTAGATATTATTTCTGTGGTAACTATTTAATATTTTAGATATAATTTCTGTGGTAACTATTCAGTACTTTAGATATTATTTCTGTGGTGACTATTTAATATTTTAGATATAATTTCTGTGGTAACTATTCAGTATTTTAGATATTATTTCTGTAGTAACTATTTAATATTTTAGATATAATTTCTGTGGTAACTATTCAGTATTTTAGATATTATTTCTGTAGTAACTATTTAATATTTTAGATATAATTTCTGTGGTAACTATTCAGTATTTTAGATATTATTTCTGTAGTAACTATTTAATATTTTAGATATAATTTCTGTGGTAACTATTCAGTATTTTAGATATAAAGTCTCTGGTAACTATTCAGTATTTTGCAATTAGACGTAAAAACACAGCTGGTTAAATTTCTTAACATTTTTTAAAGGACAAGGAAGAAATAGGAGTGGAAAGGGTATTTTGTATCAAGCTCGATTGCTTTGAGCGCAATGCCTCCACGAAACAGCAAATCATAGAGTTTATGGATAATTCATTCGATTTTTATTTCTAGCTCCACGTGATGGATATTTATAGAGTTTTAAGAAATTTGCATTTCATATTTTAAATACAAGAAATGTCTAACGTCTCCTGATTTTGATCTGACAAATTCTAATCAATAAATGTATCTTCACAACCATATTAAAAACGTGAGATGTTTGACAATAAAAGTAAGCAATATTATTCAATGGATTTTCTCTTTGTAGTGACTGTAGTGAAAAAAAAAAAATTGAGTGCAAACTTTAGGCATTACATCCGTATAATATGATGGTTGATAAAACAGAACATATGCTTGTGTTGGTATACACCTTACTTAACAGACTTATTTTTGCAATTATGTTTGTAAATATTTTCCCATACAAGGAATTTAAAAACAATTGTTAGACATTTATAACGGTACAAAGGTTTCTAATTTTACTAAACAAATATTTCTAACTATCGCTCGTAGCAAAAGACGGTCCCTGAATTCCCCTTTCCCCACCAACTCTAAAGTTAACGAAACGTTGCACATATTTAGTGCTGATGTTATGCTATTTTATGCGGGAAATTCCAGAATGTATGACACATTATAATTAGACTTATGGAACAGTATCTCTCCATAAGTCTAGTTGTGGCGCACAACAAATTTTGGAACTTGCAGCACAAATCAGTACAAAATACACTTTACTTAACAGACTTATTTTTGCAATTATGTGTGTAGTGCTGGTGTTGTGCTATTTTATGCCTGAAATTCCAGAATGTATGCTGCATTACAATTATACTTATGGAACAGTCTATAAACCTAGTTGTGGTGCACAACAAGTTCTGGAAATTGCAGCACATATTAGTACAAAATAAGGACTAAATATGTGTAAACTTTGATTAACTTTAGTGTGTGTGTGTGTGTGTCACATTTATCATAACTACAATCACTAATTTCACCATTCAATGATTAAATTAGAATACATTTTTAGGTAAATTTTTCAATTTCCATGCAGAAATATCTACGTTACGTTTAGGTGTTATATCCATAAGAAAATACTTAGGTGAGTCAATCAAGAAGTACAAAAAAAAAACATTTCTAATTTGCTACTTGCTTATTTGTTAATGAAATAACCTGACTTCGAATGTTTCCCTGCTTATTTTATTTATATTTTCTTAATGCAAATAGCTACTAAAAGCTTTGTTGAAGCAGCAGGATAAGAGGTTTATTTACAAGAATCACTACTTTGAAGTACATTTCTGAAAGTGTCGAAAGTAAAACGAACATTATTCCTTTAAAACTTAATAGGTTTCAGTAAATAAAATTTTGTTTGTTTGGAATTAAGCACAAAGCTACACAATGGGCTATCTGTG
>NW_013665611.1:1711313-1726611 GCF_000517525.1 Limulus polyphemus
ATACCACTGTGCCACTGGGGGGCATAAATAGAATTAATGAAATATATATTTTAATCTAGTCTACTTTATTCAGTGACGTCGATTTTTGTATAAAAAATCTCGCATGAAGCTCCAAACATATTCTTGAAAACAGTTTTAGGTTACATAATTCTATAACATTTGAGGTTATTTCCCCGAAAGAGGGCTGAAGGCCGCCTGGAGGGGTCACTTTTTTTAACCACTCGCAGCACTATACAGTTGTGTGTTATATGTCAGTTGGTCAGTCAGTAGACACTAAAATGACGTCACATAAGGGACGCTTAATGTTTCAATTTGTACTGTCGTGACGTCAGTAAAACGTGCTCATGCAATGAATCACGAGAAAATTAAGCATTAAGACTACAACACAGCATGACATATAAACTACAAAAGTAAGAAATAAAAATATTTATTACCCTTAATTTTGGTTGTATTTACTTTTGAAACAGAACAGTATAATAATTATTATATTTTAAACTTTAGCAGTATATTTAACATTTAATAAACGGATTTTGTGGCATGTTCTCATTCTCAAAGCTTTTCTAAGCAACTTCGGTAAAGCTTCTTCGATTTCAAAAGTTTTTCACACAGTAAAAAATATTTATATTTACTTAAGTGCAGGAGTAAATCAAATCAAATAAATGAGAGATTCTCTTGCTTTGAAGTTAAAACAATATATATATGCGTGTGTGTGATCAGGTTGTTAGAAACAGGTGTCGTTGTCCTTTCAGTGGATTTGAAAATTATTGATTTACACAGAATTCCTTATTACATGTATTTCTTCTCGTAGTTTGCCCCCCCCCCCCAGTAGCTCAGCGGAAGTCTGCGGACTTACAACGCTTAAAATCAGGTTTCGATACGCGTGGTAGGCGTCGCACAGATAGCCCACTGTGTGCCTTTGCGTTTATCTACAAACAGACAACCAAGCTCTTGTAGTCATGAAAACGTTATTGTCAAAGAAGTACTATACAAAAACGCTGATGCGGATAAGTAAATGCAGAGGATTTGGTGAGCCTGAGTCAGGACAACAGACAAATTAATCTAAGATATTGTTTGGACCCCGAATTTAAATCTTAAAACAAAAAACAGAACTTTGCTGATAAAAACGCTCTCAGTTTTCAGCTGGAGATGTCCACGCCTACAAAAAAAAAATAATAATAAAAAATAGGTGTCTTTTTAAAATGTTTCACAAAATAGTTTTTATTTTTGGTGTTTTGTTATGAAACTTTTTTTTCGGATATATATAGGAGTAAAATGCACGCTGCATACGATAGCTTTAAACTTGTTTTGATTTTTCTAGAATTGTGTAGAAAAATCTTCCGAAAATGAAATGAAAGTGGTGGTAACATAAAGATTATATCTTGTTTACTTGGGAAAATATACGTTTGCGATAGGAAAATATTTCCTTGTGAATGAACCTTAGTTGTGACATTGAATTAACAAGCACATAGTAGGCTTAGCTCACGGTAGGATCTAAGGTAATACAGTGTCATGTTTCCTTGATTTAGGCATTTCAAATACTATCTAAAAATGCTCGATTTTGATGAATAAAAATTTGTTCTTTCCGAACATGTTTAGTGAACACAAAAGGACAGTTGTTTTGAGTGAAGCATGGGGACGTGAACGTTAGACTGTATATAGGGTACAGGTGTGCGTGTCATTTATCTCGTCTTTCAACAGCCCATTAAAGTTAGAACAGTATCTACATGAAGTGAAGTGTAAATAGTAATTACTCCACCGACATACTATGTTTGAAGGATCTAAATTTACAAACATGTTTAATGAATTGTTCAGATATTTTGGGAAGCCATACGAGTTTGTTTACTTTTTGTTACGCTTTCTCCTAATGTTTTTTTTTTCCTTTTCATGTATACAATTATATAATTATGAACGTATTTTACATTTATTACATACAATTTCATAATAGTTTTGTTTTAATTCAGCTTCTCCGGTTATTAACTAATTCTTAACTTATTCTAAATAAATATAAAACATATCAGGATACAAGATTTTGCAGTATGATTAAACACGTTGCTTGTATATTTTGAAAGACATTTGTTAGTAAATGCAATATTTAAAGTATGTAAGTCTCGGATATTCTGACATCTTTAAAGCTAACTGTTTGGGTCACTTGCATGTGACTCCGTTGTGGAAAAAAAAATGTTTACAATATCTGATAAGAAAGCAAACTTTCACAGAACAACAAACATAAGTACATACTTAGATAAAAGTGAGTAGGGAATACTCTATTGATAAATTAATTAAAAGGTACGTAGAGAATGAATATGATACTTGTTTGCATATACACCTGACTGCGTCACCATCCGAACTTTTTAATATTTCTCTTGAATAGGTTGAATAACATGCTCTTTAAATAAGGTTTGAATAAATCAAAATATCCTTTGAATAGTTTGTTTTTATTTAAAGCGTTTGCCAGTATGACAACAAACACGTGAATGTAAGTAATCACATAAATGTTTATGTTTTTATATTTATAAAGTATATTTCTCATGTTAACTTTAAATATGGTTAATAACACTGTTGAAATACCACAAACCTGTTGCTGTAAATTTCTTACATGTATACTTATACCTTGTAATGGAAATAGTTTTGCTCCATAATAAGCTGCAGATCCAGTTTTCCAGCGTTTGGTACTGTTATTTAAAGTGTTCCAAATCATTTGAACAGAAGTACATTAAGGAGTTCAGAAAACATTGAACACTCTTAATTAAGATAATATCCTTGACCACGGGTCAAGCAAGGCGTCATTTGTGGAGAGAGGCACTACATAATCTGTGTCTAAAGACGGACAGCTCGTTCAAATTAATACAACTTTAACAGTAGTCCAGGTATTATAAACATTCCATGGTAAACACTGTATCTTGGAAGGCAGAGATTGGTTTCTATGGTAAACACTGTATCTTAGAAGGCAGAGATTGGTTTCTATGGTAAACACTGTGTCTTAGAAGGCAGAGATTGGTTTCTATGGTAAACACTGTATCTTAGAAGGCAGAGATTGGTTTCTATGGTAAACACTGTATCTTAGAAGGCAGAGATTGGTTTCTATGGTAAACACTGTATCTTGGAAGGCAGAGATTGGTTTCTATGGTAAACACTGTGTCTTAGAAGGCAGAGATTGGTTTCTATGGTAAACACTGTGTCTTAGAAGGCAGAGATTGGTTCATAAAGAAGGTAAAACATTATGCCATCCGTTTTTACTGCTCTCTTGCGTTTCATTCGAAAATATTTAATGCTATATTCAGAGGATCAACAAAGCTACACATACACCAAATAATAAGGTCTCTGAAAGCCCATAACAGTTGACATATATGCAACACAATGCGTTTCAAAAATCTAGAATTTTTGGATGTAAATTCTAATTAGAAAGCTCCCCCACTATATAGTCAATCGATTAATTAACCTCTACGGGTTATGCTAATAAAACCGAAGTTTATTACTTTTAGTATTTAAAAGTATATTGTATATAGCTCTAAGAAAGAACAATTAAAAGTCTGTTATCTTGACCTGCTGATATTGGAGAAGAAACTTAGTTCCCCAGTAAAAGTAATATGCAGGCCATATTCATCTCAAAAGAGTCCAAGGAGCAATTCATGCGATAGTTGTTGGGTAAACTACTATTAGAACGATGACTTTACTTACGAAGTATAGTTATAAATAAAACTGACAGGAAAGTAGATAAAAAAGATAGTGAAGTTTAAATAAATAGGTCTGACTATAACTGTAGAAAAAGTGACTGATGACAGGATCATAAGCTGTTTTTGTTAATGTACTGTAGATGAAAGTCGTCGGTTATTCATGAAAAAAAAAGGGACCGTTAGCACTCGAGAAGAATTAGAAGCCTCAACGTAGTTAAGAGGGAACTGTTAGGCAAGATATTATCTTCTCCACTAAAACTATAATATCAGACATACCTCGGAGAGTGAAGGGGAAGTTAATGCTTTTTAAAATACGAAGCACAAAAGACCATTGTTGGCTAGCTTCAAATTAGATAACTAAAAAATTTCGGCTAATGTACAACATAATTTAGATATATCACTACCCAGTCTCTACCGCTTGGCCTCGGGGGCAGAAGAGGTATATAAACAAAACCCTGAAAGTATCGCAACTTCCCTACTGTACAAAAGAAAGACAACAACATTAACTGATTGAAATAATGATAATAATAAAGAAAAATCAATCATGCGTCCATTACATATTGAGTCATATGCTAGGTCATATACTGGTCTTCTAAAAAAAGGGTTCGTTTATTTAGCAGTAAGAGAGCAAATATTTTTCTACGTAGGAATGTTCTACAGTTGAAACGTTTGTTGATGCTTCAATAGCCCCTGTGAGGTATTTAATTAATGAATGATTAAAAATATTCTTATGACATTACTTAAAGCATGGTAATATATTTTTATATATCGATACCATGGGATACATTTTTTTATTGCTGGCTCAGATGTTAAACATTTATGTGTACATGAACAAAAAAACTATGAAACCATGTCACATATCAGTTTATTTTTAAAAACACCAAGGAAAACATTCCAAACTCACTGTAATTAATATGTAATGACACTTCATTTTGATAAATATAATATGTAATGATTAAATAACTTTCATAAACCTCTCTTCCACCATAAAGAATAAAAATGAGCGCCGCCATCACATCAACTAACTGAAGTTTCACCTCAATAAACAGTCTTAGCGTACGTGCATATATTAAAAATTGTTATATCATAAAGCGATGCTCTGCGGTTGTATTCTCACCGTCACTAAGTGTCTTTGAATGAAATGGAATAATGAGGTTCGTACAGAAGTTAAATGTAGAGAATAGAAGGTAGATTTTCGTTTGGGCTTAAAGGGGAAAGATGCAAACTTAACACAGGTGTCTTGTACCAGCAGTCCAATTTTTAGTTTGTTTGCTGTTGTTTTTCATTTCTATATGTTCAATTAAAAGAACATATAAAGACTGGAATGGAAAATCTCAGAATTATCTAAAAAAATATACCAGATAAAAATACATAAAGGGTCAGTTATCAATGTTCCAACAAACGCTTTCTGCCATTTTCAAAGATGTGCTATTAATGGATTAAATAATTAATATTTAATTAATCAATCACCTGGTGTCAAATCCTGAAAGTATAACGTTAGTAAAGTTTGATACCAATACCAAAGCGATTTGATCTGTTTTCCTCTTTGTTTTTATTTGCAACAGTAAATGCACACAATACGAATAGGATTTATATAAAGATTCTATGAACAACAACAACAAAAAAGTCCTACAAGTTCATTCTTCAAACCACATATTGCTTAGTTTTAGGAACACTTGGACAACTGAGTTTGGTGACTTACAAACTTTTCGTATCACTAATTACAGATTAAATGGTAATTAAGCTGTCATTTCAACAAATTTGTATCAGTATATCAAAAGTAATCGATCTATGTCGAAAAAATGTTCGTGAAAATTTCCGTCCATGAAAGAATTGAAAACTAATATAGCCTTACATATTTATAACATTTAGATTGTATTGTCAAAGACGTAAGGAAATTATGCCTATATATATATACATTAATAAGCCTTACTTACTGATTCGTAGTTGCTAGTTAAAACTGTGTTTATCAGTTATTATTATGTAGTCACTGGTTAAAGCTGTGTTTAACAGTTATGATTACTAGCGGATATAAATGCTAGTTCCTGCGGAAGGCTATTTGGACTGTGGCCTTTTCTGGAATTGTCTGGTAGTTCTACAACAATGTACTCATACTTGATGTTCAATAATGTTCACCATCCACGATAAAAAGGATTTTATTGAAATTTTAGTTTAAAAATGAGCTATCACCACAGCATTACATCACAGGGTAGATTTTATTGAAGTATTTCTTTGTAGACTCAGTTATCAATGAAAGTGTCTTGCTTTTCTGTTGCAACACTCATGAGATTTTCACTAAAGAAAAACAAATAATTTGTTTAAGTTTGTTTTTTGATTGTTTTATATTTGAAACGTACTCCTTTTTGTTTGTAATTTTTATTGGTTAAATCTGAAACATATCATTTTTGTGGGAATGTCAATTGTTTTATTTATTGCACAGCTATAAAAATATTACCCAGTTATGATTGGTGGTGATCGGTGCGGTAGTTTCATAATCACTAGTCACAACTGTGTTCAACAATTATTATTATGTAGTCACTGGTTTAATCTGTGTTCAATAGTTATTAATTCATAATCACTAGTTAAAACTGTGTTTAACAATAATTATAACGTAGTCACTAATTAAAGCTGTGTTTAACAATTATTAATTCGTAATCACAACTTACAGTTGTGTTCAACAACTATTATTATGTAGTCGCTGGTTAAAAATGTGTTCAAAATTATGATTATGTAGTCATTGGTTAAAGCTGTATTTAACAATTATTAATTCGTAATCACTATTCAAAACTCTGTTTAGCAATTATTGTTATGTAGTCGCTAGTTAAAAATGTTTTAACAGTTATTATTACGTTGTCACTAGCTAAAACTGTGTTTAGCAGTTATTATTATTACGTTGTCACTAGCTAAAACTGTGTTTAGCAGTTATTATTACGTTGTCACTAGCTAAAACTGTGTTTAGCAGTTATCTATTCATAGTTAAAGCTGTACGTAATAGTTATATATTTGTAGTCACTAGTTAAAACTGTGCTTGAATCGCAAGTTTTGAAAAATGTATTAATTAGAATTTAATTTATCATTTAAAAGTTATATCAGTTCTCTGTATGTATGTCGTTAAATCATCTCTTAAATCTTTCCCTGTCTGATTTAAAGACCGATTAATACATCATAGCTTAAAACAAATTTTATAGTACCATGTGGCGTATTTTTAGTTCTTATTTCAGATTCGCGCATATAATCATTGTTCAGTCTGACGAATACATTACGCTACTTTTAGCATGTCATCGAAGACTTTTACCCCCAATCTTTTTTTTTTTTGTTATGTCTTTAGAAAGGAAAAACAATAACAAAACTTTCGGCTTTTGTGTGTTATAAATAATCACAAAGTTTACTATGAATATATGGCGGCGTGGCCCGTGTATTTTGACTCCGTTTTAAAAATTAGTATATATATATATTCTAATTACTGAAATACACATACAACAATTCAGCTTTCTAACATTCATACTTTAAATTTGGATTTAACGATCAGTTTTATTTTCATCATAAACAACGTACAACATATTTTAATGTACGCAGAAGCCTAAACACCCAGAGCCGCATTTGAAGTTTTCTGTAGTGTTTGCACTAAGAAAAGAAAAAAATAAGAGACGAAAAATAAAAACATCATATAAAATGGGTGGTCTAACTAGTTATTTCTGGGGGATGGCCAGATGGAAAGACAGCAAATGTGTAGTATGCAGAAAACGGGGCCAGTATTTATTGCTTGGTTTATCTATCTATAAATAAGTTCTCATTTATGTATGTAAGTGCGTATTTGTGTGTGCTGTAGGATGTCGTGTAGTCCCATTCGTTTCGTTACAAAAACACTCGAGCGTTGAATACAGTGCGGTGATGCCTTAATAGAGACGAGGACGTTGGCCTCTTAAATATCATATTTTATGAGACTTATATAGTTAACTTGTATAGTTAGCCTATTTTCGCATGTATCATCAGCTGGTTTGGTACAAGAAGCGTTTAAAATAGCAGCAGCTCTTAGTTTAGTTTCAACAAATGCCAGGGTGGAGTTGGTTGATCAACCAGCCTATAGACTACGAGGAGTTCGCCCGACAAAAGAAAATTAGTGATATCTCAGATAACTTAAGATTATAATCTTAGTTGTTTTTTAAAACAGATTATCTCTATGTTTATCTATCTTTCTTAAAGAGACTTTTTCTTTTCATTTCAGAGTGGTGTAGACATTTTCAGTGTTAAATTAGTTTGTGTAAACATCTCCTTGGAGTGATAATATGTAAAATGTTTTTTGCAGTATATTTAAAATACATAAAAGATAACCATTTAAACTGCTTTTGCCAAAGTATATTGTAACGTGCAGAAATATACATTTCATTTAATAATAAGTGCAATTATAGCGGCTTGGTTTGGCAAAAAACCTCGTATTATTAGAGCTTCTTTATTTGTTGTTGAGTGCTGAGCTGCACAATGGGCTATCCGTGTTATGCACTCCGTAGGGATCGAACCCTATATTTAGCGTTATGAGCACTCAAGCTTTCACGCTGAGACACAGAGACGGAGAGCTTTTTCTATTTTTATAAAACGTGTTAATAATAACACGTACATAACAAGTTTCGATATTCTGTTTTGCTAAAAAAAACTTAGTCTCCAAATCATTACAAGTGGTATAGCAATTCTCCGTATATATTCAATCAAAAAATCATTTGAGCATAACAATAATTTTCAAAAATGGGGACCTACATAAATACTGACGGATATGACGTGAAAACAATACACATACATGCTAGTGGAGCTATATTGGTTTCCACTTTATTCATTCAAGCAATCGTGGGTCGAATTCAGTTTCGTTTCAATAAAATTTAAGTTGACTAAACAATATTTTTCTATGTACTGATGACAAATATCTAAACAGTAAATATTGGTTGTACAATAGCGATATTTTAAGGTACTAGTTTTCTTCAAGTAGGTATTGTTTAAAAAATGTCAACGTTTCGCTGTACTAGTTTTCTTCAAGTAGGTATTGTTTAAAAAATGTTAACGTTTCGCTGTACCAGTTTTCTTGCAATGAAGATATACAATATAATCGTTTTAAAATACTAGGTTTACTGAAATCCAGATTCATTAAACAAAGTCAACGCTTCGAGATACTAGCTTTCTTCAAATACGTATTGGTTGTACTGCATGAACGTTTCGTTGTACCGTTTTTTTTGAAATGAAGATGTGTTCATATTATACTCGTTTCAAAGTACTTGCTTCCTTCAGATAAAGTGGGTTATACAGATTCAGTTTACCGAGCAGTGAAATATCTTCAGGTTGAGGCAAGTTATACAAACAAGGTCAGGTAATATCTGTTTCAAAAAGTAGATGTACCAAAGATTCGAGTATCTGCCTTTTTCCAAATACGGCATTGATACAGAAACAAATGTATCAGGTTACTTTTTTGTGTGTGTGTGAAGATGTATTTGATAGGGATTTGAACTGCTGAACTATTATCATTTTTATGTGCGGAAGTTGCCTCACGAAAACAGCGTTTCAGGTTGAAAGTTAACCAGTGAATGAAACGAAAAAATAACTTTTTTCAGTATGACGTAAAAGAGTAAAATGCCGGTTTGTTTCAGGTACTTGCACTAAACGTTCCTAACTTTGAAATGATAGGCTAGAGAGAAGGTAAAGACAGTTAATCAACACCATCTACTGCCAACTCTTGGACTGTATTAACCCAGTAATAGAATCTGACCGTTACTCTCATAACGTGCTCGTGACTCCAAAGTACAGAATGCGAGTTTACGGCAACGGGACGCGAACCATGAACCATGTACATGCTAATCACCAGGTCACGTGCTATAAATTTTTACCGAGTTTTCAATTACCCATTTTGTTCCTTTGTTGAGTATTATAACATATTTTTGTACGGGTCATAAACTTGAAAAAATTACTAAATGTATTATTTCTTTCAAACACCATGTAACCCTGGAATACGGCTATATTTTAAATATGACATCTTCGTTTTTAGTTGTGAATATATTTATTTATCATTTGGTATTTTTATATATTTTTAAGCACGTTTATAATATTATTTACTTCTTATGGTTGATCTTTAAAAAGCCAATTAGATAATACTTCCCAATGTATGTTTCCAGGAATTCGTATATAGATAAATCCTCAAACAAAACCAGAATTTGTCATATGTGAAGGCTTTGCAACACAAAAAGTATAGGTCCAAAAGATATCTATCTTTGAATCTAGCAGTTCTGACTTACAGCTTTCATAATATAGTATTCATTATCAAGAATAGATTATCTGAAGTGTTTCTGATACTAAAATTTAATTAGAAAGTAACTACCTAGATGTCACGCACTTTTCAAAACGCATGTTTTAAATCGAACTTCTGAAAGGCTATCCTCCAACGATAAGTGATGGTTATATTACAACCATGTTAACAAAAAGCAAATAAACATGTTTTAACGCTTTTGTTTTTATTCATGATTAGGCCTTTTTATTTTCAGTATGTAACTGTAAAGCCTACTTTGTAAGGCTTAATCTATCATAATGTGGTTGGGTTTTCTTATTTTCGAAAAACCACACTTTCTGCTTAAAATAATGAATCAACAGAAACTATTCTGCGTTGTATTAGACTTGGTGTAAATTGAAACTTTCCCATTAGGCTCAGAGATAAACAAAAAGTCCAGGTTTAACAGATGTTGTTTCAATAAACACC
Source organism: Limulus polyphemus (assembly GCF_000517525.1). Classification (NCBI taxonomy): domain Eukaryota; kingdom Metazoa; phylum Arthropoda; class Merostomata; order Xiphosura; family Limulidae; genus Limulus; species Limulus polyphemus. Next base: position 1,721,718 of record NW_013665611.1, read on the forward strand.
ACATGGTATGACTCATCTTGTGTAATGTTTACATAAGTCACTGCTCGGAGCAGGTAGTGGGAGTGATTACAGAGAAACATGTACCATGATATAAACACAAGTTACCTAGTGATAGCGTCAGTATAAAAATAGTAAAAAATGACAATATCACAAGATTGAAAGAAAATGTAGAAGATACAATGATGTAATCACATACACAGGAACCCTTCCAGTCCAGAAATGCAAATATTATGTTTAGTGAAAGGTGTACTCGCACTGTCCAAAAGTTGGCATGTTCCTTGACCAGCACAATCCGACTGAGTTTCTTAGCGATGAACTTGAACGGCATATGTAAACCAACTGCAGACCAAAGCTTATGAAAATGGAATACAATTGAAAAATATGCGTAATGGCTTCTATGCCACGACAAGTACAGATTATCCTGGAAGAGAAAGGTGGTAAAATCCGATATTAGATGAGGGTCCTAAAAAGTGGTCATTCAGTACACATTCTCCTTTTTTTTTCGGTAGGATTTTGAATTTGATTTGATGGGCCCCAATTCGTTTAAGTGAATACCAAGTATCCACAGAAGGTTTAGAACATGGATAGCAATAACTAAAGAAGAAAATAGAATTCGTGTACAATAAGCGAGTATACATTGTCATATTTGCTTCAAAATAATCAATTAAATCACGGTGAATTTCCAACTATTCGACTGTCCAACGCTGCCATGGTAAGCATGTGTTTAAAACACATGTAATAACCTTTTTCAAGGAAAGATATTTGTATGGCGAGAATGCTAAACATGTAGAATCAAGGGACACAAATCTTCGAAGAAGTGAGGCACGGAAGAGAACCTTCTGACCTCTTCAAAAAAAAAAAACAGCAGCATCAACAACAACAGACATTGTTATGAAGTTGGATATTTCTCCTGATGCAGTTAATAAGACAATAAACAAGTTGATGAAAGCTCCCAGATATAATGTTCACAAGTTTCCAGCCACATTACAAAATCAATTACTGTTCTAATGAGAAAACAAAACTGATACAGCAAATTCTATTGGATCGCATACCTTTCAAGTCCCACACAGCAGTTTCAACTAGCTTTACGTGCCTTTGGTCTATTTAAAAGTAGCCTTGAAAACTGACGTTCACGTACAGTGGAGAGTCTGTGAAAAATAATTGTCAACTTACTTGGTATAAGTATTTTGTTATAGTGGGAGCTACGTTGTTGATGAATACTGCAACATCATGGCCACCAGAATGAACACGATTTACGAGGGACGAGACTGGAATATCATTCTTATACCACACGACTAATCTCAGTATAAATACTTATTTGAGGCTACGCTGACAAACCGACTTTTCGACCAATTTACTTTTTACTACTCTCTCGGTGACAAAATGGAATAAATTAAAAATTCTTACAAAGTGTAAGTGGCAATTCTTGTTCAAATGAAGAAGGGTGTATCCAGTAGGAAAATTTCATCCGCTTGCTATTGTATTTATGGATAAATGTCTATTATTAATCAAACAACTGAATACATCAAAAGAAACAAAATACGCAAACAAGTATTTCATTTCAAGCTACATTGGAATAGAGTAGAGCCTAAGGCCTTTTAGAAACATTTACTTCTATATATTTTTGTATTATCTGACTATTTAATAGGGCGTTATTTGTATGTAAGCTGTGTGTTTTAATGCATATTGAAAAGATACGTCGTTGCTATGGCTACAATCTCTCAAATACACATATTTTCACATCTGTATACCATGTATATGTGTATTTTCTTGAGCATGTTGGAGTTAGAAACATACCTTCCTACAAGTTTTTGATGTTTATCAAAAGAAGATTGAGAGGAAAGTTATACTTGTTTTCTGTTGTGCTGACTATTAAATCTTACTTTAATACCAATGTATTATCTAACATCCTTTTTTTGTTGACATGGGAACAACTTCGTGGTACGACTTATACACGTGTCAGTCAGCATAAGGGAAGAAGCCAACAGTATAAACACGCATTAAGAATATAGTACGTTCGTACTGCTCTTGGCGGAATAATTTTGCTTGTTTTTCTAAAATTGCTTAAGCGTAAAACTGAACGTAGCTTCCAAACTTTACTTGAAATCTAACATGCGTATAAACACGTTTATATATTTATTAATACTATTAGTGGTATAAAAGAAAATTGTAAAGGCGGGCCTTATTGTATATTATAACAGGAAATAGAATGAAAAATGTCATTTATCCCAGATTTGCTTATCCAGGACATCGCCTTTTTCTAGCTATTTCTATTAGATGTAGTAAGGTTAATGAATGAATGTATTACTATTCAGTACGGTAGGAGCATTGTGAGTTTCGCTCAAATTAGTGTTAAAGCAACTTATTGTATATTATAACAGGAAATAGAATGAAAAATGTCATTTATCCCAGATTTGCTTATCCAGGACATCGCCTTTTTCTAGCTATTTATTGAATGAATGTATTACTATTCAGTACGGTAGGAGCATTGTGAGTTTCGCTCAAATTAGCGTTTAAGCAACTAGAACACTTAGCAACTTTAGTATCATTTGGTAGTTCTCGATAAGAACGTACACTTGTTTTATAGCTGCTTGTGTAAACATGTTCCCATTTCAAGGCTGTTAGGTGAGTTTATCTTTTTTGTTTGTTAGACCCAGTTTATGTGGATCCCTTGGGTCCCTGGAATGATCTATGTGATATTCCTGCGCGCTGCTAAGCGGTTGGACAATGAATGGTGCTGCCGAGGAAAAAAGGTGAACTAAGAGCTGCCATATTTAACAAGATCAAACAAGAAGTGTAAAACGTAATGTTTGAAGCTCTTAGATGAGCTGATCTGTCAAGTTTGTGGAAACATATTTATTTCCACACCGTCTGTGATTTCCTTTCTTTTGACGTGCTTATTTGTTTTAAAACGTATCTTCAATAAAATACTGTATTATGTTAGTGGTTCACCCATGGTGTGACATTTCTGTTTTCTTAAATTGTAATTTTTAATTTAATTTAAAATTTTAGTTGGTATTAGATGGAATGTAACATCGTAATAAGACTGATCATAGTTTTAACCATTTCTTTTCTTTAATTGTGATCATTCTTATTTTGATGTAGTCAAACTTTATTACCAATTAAAATATCATACTTCGCAAGCTTAAGCATTATACATCATAAAATTTGATGTATGTTTGACTTTATTTTATTTTATCTGTAGTATTTTTTCTATCAATTTTTGCCCCCCAGTGGCACAGCGGTTTGTCTGCGGACATACAACGCTAGAGCACAGATAGCCCTTTGTGTAAATTTGTGCTTAACTACAAACAAACAAACTCTATTCATTTTAATCGTAAATAAGCATTTTTTCACTGTTAAATATTTTTAAGATAACCGGTCCATAACGGATCTTAAGATATTGTTTCAGTGTAACTTTAGGCAGAGTAGACATAGCAGGTTTGAGAACTTTAATGGACTGCAGATACCTGTTGAAAAAACATAAAAAAGAGGCGACGTTTCGGCTTCTTTACTGAGGTCGCAATGTAGAAGCGAGAAACGTAGTCTCCTTTTCTTTCAACAGGCAGTTGCAGTCCATTAAAGTTCTAAACCTATTATGTTTAATCTGCTTAAAGTTACACGAAAACAACATCTTTTACTGTTTAACTTTTTCTCCTATGATTTATTTTATTTTCACAATCAAATACAGGTTTTAAAGCCAGCTTATTGTTCACTCCAGCGAAAAGATAATTTATTTGTTTTAGAATTTCCACGTAAAGCTACAAAAAGGCTGCCTTCAGATAGCTGTCCCTAATTTTTAGTTGATAGCTAGAAAGAGCACCCATCACAAGCTCTTGGGCTACTCTTATTTGACCGAATAGTGGGATTTTGACAGTCACCACTTGGCAACGTGCGGCTTACGAGCGAAAAGACATCACAGTGAGGTCAAGGCATAAATGCATGTTATGGTCATTTTGTAATTATCTGTCTCCCGGTAGGACAGCGATAAATTTACGGACTTACAACGCTAAAATCCGAAATTAGATTTTCAGCGGTAAACACATCAGATAGCACAATATGGCTTTGCTCTAAGAAATAAGCAAACATCAAATTATGTTTCAGAGGTAACAACATTTGAAATTTCTACAGATTTCACATAATATTAACTACATATGTCTAAAACGCAATTTACATGGAGAGTCTAATTCAAAATGTTAAAAAACAATGAATAAAATAGAATCTTATAATTCTATTGTATAATGGAAAGGGTAATGTTGTAGCGATTCATTTGACAATAAACTTTTCATTAGTTAAATTATTATTAAAACTTGCTTAAGTTGATTAAGACCAGAACGCACACATCTGGATAAACAGTAATTAAGCTTAAATTACACACTTGCAGTTAGTTTACACGGCGTGAATTATTTTAAGCCTGGACGAATATATATGTTTTCTAAGCGGATTTGCTTTTGTAGTGATTTCAACTGAATTACTGAAGAGTTTCCTATTTTTCCTTTCGTGAATTTGTAAAATTTTTCTTTACTAAGCAGAATATTCTTCGGCATTACGGTTGTATTCTAAAAAAGCCTTAAAATTAAAAAAAAAATGTTGGTGCTGAGAAGCCAAATAAACTCGCAAGAAGAAAAAAATTACCTTTGTTGATGGAAGCAAATCTGTCAGCTCAAAAACTGTAGAACTATTTTCGAGATATTAAGAGTTAAATTTCATCATAATACCGTAAGGATTTGATAAGATGAAAAAGTACTAGTTCAGAGTCTATTACCCCCCTCCCAGGGAAATTGTACTAAAAGGGACTTATATATATGCTCACTAGCTAGATAAAACCATAGAAATATAAACTTGAATCCAACAAAACATGGAACACCTGGAGGTAACACGAGACTAACTAAGT
>NW_013665611.1:1727611-1740501 GCF_000517525.1 Limulus polyphemus
TAGCTTTATGCATAACTACAAACAAACAAAATTTAACTTTAATCAGGAGCTGGGTTTTATAGACGAGACTGAATATTGATAAGCGCCATCTACAGGAAACAACACTATATACATATATCACCACAAATTTGCCAATTACTTTTAACAATGATGAAACGAGGATATTGGTGTTTGTGTAGACCTATTTATATTCTTAAATTATCAAGACCTTTTCCTACAGTTGCCTGAGGAAGATTTTTAGCGAAAATATATAAAAGATCCTTGGTAAGCAATGACTACAATTCGTAAATGGAACGATGAGAAGCCTTAAAAAAAAGAGTACGAGAACACCATTTTTGATTTTTGTTAAAGAAGTGTAAAAATACACTATTGTGTTGAATATTCGTGATATGAAAAAAATGCATAGGAACCAAAAGTAGATATATTACTACAGAAGAAACTCGGATAACCCAAGTCCCTTTGGAAAGTTGATATTTTTAAAGTCTACCTTCCAAAAGTACTTGAGTTATAATCGGGTTTCTTTTACTGTAGATATGTAGAGTAGAAGTAAAAGAGTAACTTGCTATATCTGGTAACAGGATTGAGTAAAAGTCGATAACCATTCCTAATGAAGGTGGCATCGCAGATATAGATGCCATTCCGCAAAAAGTAACGTTGATAGGACAGGTGTGTAGCCCCCAGTGACACAGCAATATGTCTGCGGACTAGAATCCGGGTTTTGATACCCGTGGTGGGCAGAGCACGATAGCCCATTGTGTAGCTTTTTGCTTAATTGCAAACAAACAAAAAGTGCCTTGTGAATGAAATAAGAATTTGAAATTTTTATTAGATTTGAGGTTTTCACAGTAATATCTAGACATTTTGTTTTGTTCTACTACTGTTCAATTTTAATACAAAACAGATTCAGTGTTAACGTAACTGATCTCAAATTTTATCAAATGAGAAGAAAATGTCAACAGCTTTGATCCAGATGGCGCATGACATCATTTGCCTGTCCATGATCCATAAAATTTATCACTATAATTAGATTCGCGGAACATATCCTGAACAATGCAAGAGCATGCATCCAACTTCCAGACCAGACGTAATCAAAGTAATAAAAGTAAAGATAAGAATTTTTGGTAATATGTTGCTCAGAAGTGGACAAATTTAGCTATTAAAAATGGACTCCTCGCTTTGATATAAAAGTTAATACAATTCGAATCAGTTAAAGCATTTTAGCCATATACACTTCGCTACGTAGATTGTTAATCATTCCAAAAGCTTGTTCACACTAAAGTTTCTACTCGAGTTACTATATCCAGTATCACACTCCTGCCGGGCAGATGAGTGATGTTGATATCTGTAACACCGCTAACTAAACAAAATACATTATCTAATCGAGTTACCATATCCAGTATCACACTCCTGCCGGGCAGATGAGTGATGTTGATATCTGTAACACCGCTAACTAAACAAAATACATTATCTAATCGAGTTACCATATCCAGTATCAAACTGCAGACGGGCAGATGAGTGATGTTGATATCCGTAAAACCGCTAATTAAACAAAATACATTATCTAATCGAGTTACCATATCCAGTATTACACTACTAACGGGCAGATGAGTGATGTGAATCTCTGTAACACCGCTAATTAAACAAAATACATAATAGTTGCAGATTAACTTCCACAAGAAATTATTTTCGTGATTATTATGCATTTATTGTAGCCATTCACACCTCACGCTCATTGATCAATAAATTATCTAACCTACTTACTTGATGTACTGTTGATGAACAGGTGAATGGCAATGAAATTTTTAACACAAATATTGAAGCCAAATACATATAAAGTCCAGAAGACGTTCTACAAGTCTCTCACTCTACTGCGTTTGTTGAAGCTTCTCTTAATTTACACGGAAGTATTTTCGTTGTGTTAGTCGAAAGAGGTCTTCTCTTTATCTTATTCCCCAGTGGCTCAGAGGTAAGCCAGCAAGCTTACGACGCTAAAAATCAGGTTTCGATACACGTGATAGACGGATTACGGATATCCCATTGTGTAGTTTTATGCTCAAGAAACAATAGCCAAACCAAACTGTTTATCAATTGAAAGTTAGTAAAATGTATGTTGTTTTGGACAGAAAGTCACTGTATGCCACTGTACAGGAAATTAGCCAGACTTAGCCTCATACCCAGAAACCATACATTTTGTAACACACACAGCTGCCGTGTTTTTGCTCTCTTACTTCTACACATAATATTGAGTCATTTTATGATAATACACATACGTTCTCAGTGGCACAAAATACATATATATTTATGTAATTATTTTAAAGGGTTAAGTGCTTTGCATGTACCACCAGGACCAACAGCTATGTTTTCATGAATTACATGGTTATAATACAATGTTAGATAATTTTATGCCCCTTGTTCTCTCACATACACATTTTAGTCTTTTTAGTATCCTAAAAAGAATTATATGTGTATTTTAAAACACTGCTTTTATACATACACTAAATTACACGTTATATAACTCTACACACGTCATTGTAATTAGAAAATGTAACTTGTTTACAGTTTAAGCATACACTTAAACGGAACAAGCTGTCAGAAGTCTTGATGTTAGAAAAACTAGTTTCGACACCTTAGTGTGACGACGTGAGGCTGAAGAGGACACACGAATGTGCCGATACCAGTTTCTCTAATATCAAGACTTCTGACAGTATGTTCCGTTTGCTGTTTGTTTTTGTACGTGTATTAATTGAATACTGAATTAACTTTAAGTGGTAGTCCTTTTCCTTAATTAAAATTACCCTAAGAATGAAAATAGTATCAACATTTAAAATGTTCTTCAACCAAACGAATAATAGAGCAGAAATTAGATAATATTTTGGGAAAACCATTTGTGCAATGAATGCAGTTATTGAATCAGTTCCATTGATATTACATCCGAGGGGCGTGTAGGGATATAAGTTAGACTTCTTGAGGGCCACTTCAAGATCTCTATGGTTATTTTGTTGTTGTTCTAGATAGTCTATCACAGCCCTGAAAGCATTATACCGGCTATGCATTAGAACAGGGTATGGCTCAATAGCAAAAAAAGACTATTTAATTAGTTCCAAATTACACGTCAGCATATTGTTGAGAAGTAGTTCGTACCGTTAAGATTGCTATAAGAACTATGCCATCAATTATAATGGTGTTTCCCACACCGCATCTGAACCCCCACCAAAATGAACATATTTAAACATGTTTTACTGAACGTAATCGTTCATTTTTGACTTTCCAGACACGAACCATTCGATCATTAGTAGAGACGTGATGCTTGATTTATACATGCAAGTGCCCTGTGGCGTTGCTTTCCATTTTGAAGCTCTCAACAAAAGTCCAAATGAACGCTGTAGTCAAATACGGGTATTAATGATCTGAAACCGGACCCATGAAGCCTGGTTATCATTCTGGTTGTAACCATGAACTCCATAAAATTTCCACTATGTGACGTGGCTGACCTTCTTCGACCTTGTCCAGTTTATCTAGTATTGTTTTCTGGTAGTCTGTTGACAACCTTCTTCACCACGAACGTGGATACACCAAAATAAGCTACCACTCATCTCTGTATTTGTCTAGTTTTCAACATTTGAAGAATTCTGAGAGTCACACAGTCGGGATATTTAGGTACAATGACGTCCAACAAAAAATAGACGCAAGTGAACAAATAAACAAAATCTTTACACATAGTACTTGTGTACTTCTACCTCTACACCAAGTGTTTCGGACGAACTATCATTTGAGAAAGAGAATCGAGGTGTTGAAGTCGGTGCCAGTCATAGAAGCCATCTAACCTTACTTGTGCGTAACTTGTTCTTCAGTCTGACTGAGACGCACTGTTCTATACCAAACAAAAGTGTATATATGACAAGTAGAGTGAACGGTTTCATAAAGTCCAACCATGATGACCTAAGCAGGTCAAAACATTGTTGCTCGTGTTTTACGTAAAAGTTTTTTGATGTCTATATCAGCTGTCTCTACTATATATATATTTACTTCAAGTGGGTTCCTCGACTTTATAACTAAAATAGAGTAGAAATACAAACACAAACCTCTACGAGGTTTATGTTGTTGGACAGTTTTACAAAATTAATCGTTTCCTTTTCATCATTTCTATACTTAGCAAAAACCTGTATAAAAATTCTCATGAAATGTTGGCTAGTTTCTTTCGTCGGGGATGAGTTTTTGAAGACTGACGCCACCCTTTCTCTCAACGTCACATGACGTCAACATATCACACTCGTCTAAACCACATTGAACAGAAAGATAGCTTTAAATAGCAAAGTTAATTAGAACAAGTCAAGTTTATTTTTTTCTGAGCCTACCGCCGCTGCTCAGACGAAAGCTGTAAGATATGGGAACAGTCCATTAACATCTTAACATTTTTCGGCAAGTTAAAAATAAATTTCTTTCGCAAATCACTTGCGGGATCCCTTTGTAACACGAAACCCTAGAACCCACATGAGTTTATTAGAAACTCAAACATATGACTAACAAAATCATAAGATATAAATCTTATATTAGTCACACTTCTGCAAGTTGTTAGCGAGAGAACTGATTTTTGGTAGTAGTCATTTTTTTTAGCGCAAAAGCAACAGAATGCGCTATCTGCGCTCTGTCCACCGCGAGTCCAAGATTTGAGTTTTGTAACTTACAGCTGCCCCACTGGGAGACGGTTTTTCGTAAGTTACCATTTCAGATTTCAACATTTTAAAGGATAAATTTAATTTGATTTGAAAGCCAATACAGTTACAAACTATTAATACACACCGAATTAAGACCTCAAAACACGCAATTTATTTTAAGCGGCATGTCTTTAGCAGGTTGAAATAAGATTTTCAATGTTCTGCAAAATTAATTAGTTAAATGGAAGATAATAAAAAGGCCTTTCAAGTGTACATGAAAAAATGTTAAAGTTCAATCATTAATTTATATTTATTTTGTAATGATCAGAAACACTTTTTTGTACTACGTTTTGCAAAAGTTATTTAAAGCATCAGGAAACATAACACGAAAGGTGACAAAAATAATGACTCGTAAGTTGTATATTAGTAGAAAGCGAGGCAAGAGTGACTATAAACTTGTTTCGTTACTTTCTATATATTACTCTTAAACAAGTAATTATTACATTGGTTTCAATTATTTTTATAATATTTTGTTTTGTACCAACCGTGTGATACCAACTGTATAGTAGCCTTTACCCCACCCTGTATTATAGGTTACATTTTTCTTGACACTAGTCTACAACTATGAAAAATGTAATTTTAATGCTGTGAACACACTTTTCTTACTCGTATTACTTCAGTTGAAAGTAAAGTTTGTTTGTTTTTGAATTTCGCACAAAGATACACGAGGGTTATCTGCGATAGCCGTCCCTAATTTAGCAGTGTAAGACTAGATGGAAAGCAACTAGTCATCACCACCCACCGCCAACTCTTGGGCTACTTGTTTTACTACTTGGACTACTTTTTTATCACATTATAACTCCCCCACGACTGAAAGGGCTAGCATGTTTGGCGGGACAGGGACCCTCAGATTAGGAGTCGAGTGCCATAACCACCTGGCCATGCTGGGCTGAAAGTAAAGTATTCAAAATGATTATCACTTTTAGTTTCATATTTCGTTGTACTTGTGAGCTATCGACCTTACGCATATTTCATTTGTAGTGAGTTTTTCTAGTCATTGAACCTTCTAAGTAGTTATCTCCTATTTTAACTTTGCGTTTATGGCAGTATAGGACACTAATTTCCACTACATTTGTTTCGACGGTTCAGTAATATGCATAAGGGTTTATAACGCCAAAATTCGGTGTAAGATTCCTGCAGACAGCCCTTTGTAGCTTTGCATTTAAAACAAAATTAAGTTCCAAGAGGATAGAATCGGTTCTGGTTGTAAAAAATTTCTTCAACATTTTCTTATAATTAACATTTTCTGTAAAATCTAATTATTCTAATAAAACAATATATTCAAATATACAATTAGTTTACAAATACTTTGTTGTCAATGGTAGTTTCTATAAATATAATATTTTTTAAATAGAATTTTGTTTGCTAAGCAGACTAGATCAGGGGTTCCCAACCAGAGGTGCGAAATGAGGGTTCAGGGGTGCGCGGAAGAGGCCTATACAAGGTCCGTTTTCCCCCAAAAGTCGCCAAGAGGAAATATCTAATGCCCACTTTTTACAAGAGGGGTGCGAGGGCCACAAAAGGTTGGGAACCACTAGACTAGATAATGGTTTTGTTTGTTCGAACAACTTGTAGATGGCACTGACTTTTTTATATTTTTCTGAAAATTACACATTATCAATTTAGATTTTTTTATTTCCTATTTTTATCGTAGGAGGGGGCTTTTAAAAAGCATAAATTAATTGTTATTGTATATTAATATATGACAATGTTCAATAAAAATACCCATTGATAACTTACATAACATTTTAAATAAGAATACATACAACTGCATGGGTTGTGTATTTTCAGTTATTGCTTTATAAAGAATAAAAAACGATTAAAATAACTGTTGAATCCGGAAACAAATTAGCAAAGATTGACGTTCTTGTATACTGATTATGTGATGCCCTGTGTTAAAATGTATCTTTTAACATCAAATAATATATTGTAATACTAAAGACATTTTTTTAAATATTTGTCCTCGATGTCTGAGCGGCAAGCGTATGGGGTTCTAACATTAAAATTCGAGTTTTGATTTCTACAGAGAGGAGAACGCTGATAACCAATTCTAAAGGGGAAGAAAGTAGTCATAAAATCTAAGTAACTCTTGTTTATTACCTATTTTATCTCTTGTTTTCTTTACTTTATTCTATCATATTTGATTTGTATTTGAGGTTTAGGTTATCTTCAGCTTTATATGCCCGTATTTTTCTTTCGTTCACCCTAAACAACTGGATTTATACCAGAAGGACTTGGTATTTCTCATTGATTTTTTTCGAGAAATCCATATTAACTTTCTTGTAGTTGTAATTTAGCGAAATAACGGTTGTTAATCACTTACGATGAGAGGTCCAGTCTACTGTACTTCTTTCAAAATGCTTCAGTGAGCACCTGTCGTAAACGCTCAGCCTCACACGCCACAGCACGCTTTGTGTATTGCGTCGCTGCATGCGTATATAATAATCTCGCCAACTACAGATACACCTGAATGTTTTCCCAGAGTCTAGCTATTTTCAGTATAGTTTGGCGAGATGTATCTTCATTCATTTCTACGTAGTTATCTAAAAGATACGAGAGTAAAAAATGAAGCATCATTTGATCTGAGCAATTTTTGCAAACGTGCTGCGTAGTGGAAAATATGATAAACTAACAAAAACGCTTGAAAGGTGATTGGACGATTTCTTTGTGTGAGTTCTTGAATAATGAATATATTTATTTTAGTGCAAAGCTGTACAATAGGCTATCTGTCCCATGGCTACCGCTGGGATCGAACTCCAAATTTCAGCGTTATAAGCACTGAAGTTTACTAAGGGATTAAAAAATACGATATTTAGGCTCGGGATAAATATGCTAAAACGAATGAAATTACATCAATTAATATAAAAAAATTATAAGCTTTAAATTAAAGTAATTAAAAACGACTAAATGAATTCATTTACTGTAAAAATAATGGACAATCATTAACAAAATGCGCGCTAATATTAGTGAAATTCTAATATAAGCATCGAATCTTGAAGTAGCAGTAGTATGCATTTTTTTAGGTTAAGTGTCTATGAAATGAACTTATGAATAGATAGACAAAATTTTATTCCGACTGAATCAACGACTACGCCTCTACATTTCAAAATGATAAAAACATATAACCCTAGAGCTTTCGAAAGGTGGACCCTTCGAAAGCGTTCGGGTTATAGAGTTTTTATTATTTTGTATCAAGACTTCTTTCTGACATCATGAAATCTCTACATTTCAAACTGTTGCCAACTCTATAAAAACTTGATTGATCTGTGAAGGCTATGTGTATACTTTTCTTTACCATAATTAACTGTTATTTTAAAACTGAACTGAAATAGACAAGGAATAGTAACAGACAAACAACTAAAAGGGTCAGATCGTGAGAATACAATAAAACCAGATAACAGTAAAAGAGCAGAGTTAAAGCTACACACTATCGAAAAATATCACCAACTAAAAGGGACGTTATTATATCCTATTTTGATGAACACCTTCTGTTCAAAATTGTGAGACCAAGATTCTTTCATTTCCACGCAACTATTCCAGTATAACTCTTGAAAAAACATCAACTGTTCTCTATTTACGCTTTCCAAACTACAACATTAGGTTAAAAGGCGAATAATATTTAATAAAATAAAGTGTTGTTTTCTGTCATATGAACGTGCAAGAAGTTTAGTTACAAGGAAAATTTCAAAGTGAGGTATTAATAAATTACAAATTACAAGGACTTAAGTTTCATAGTGATATTCAATTGAAACGCCAAAAACATCAATAAAGAAAACGTATTATTCAAATCATAAGATAAACTATTAAGTTTTTGCCCATTAAATACATTCATGTTGAGCCATATGTGAAGGATACGGAACAAGTAAACGTTTTATGAATAACATAAAGAGAAGTTGGATGTTTTCTGTTGCATTTGTTGTAGCAATACAATTAGTAGCGGTGAGTGCTGAAGTTTAGACAACTACATATAAAGGTGTCAAAGCGAGTAGACACAATAATTCCATATGTGCGTCTTTCTGAAGTTTATACAACTACATATAAAGGTGTCAAAGCGGGTAGATACAATAATTCCATATGTGCGTCTTTTTGAAGTTTAGACAACTACATATAAAGGCGTCAAAGCGGGTAGACACAATAATTCCATATGTGCGTCTTTCTGAAGTTTAGACAACTACATATAAAGGCGTCAAAGCGGGTAGATACAATAATTCCATATGTGCGTCTTTTTGAAGTTTAGACAACTACATATAAAGGCGTCAAAGCGGGTAGATACAATAATTCCATACGTGCGTCTTTCTGAAATTTAGACAACTACATATAAAAGTGTCAAAGCGGGTAGATACAATAATTCCATATGTGCGCCTTTCTGAAGTTTAGACAACTACATATAAAGGCATCAAAGCGGGTAAACACAATAATTCCATATGTGCGTCTTTCTGAAGTTTAGACAACTACATATAAAGGCGTCAAAGCGGGTAGATACAATAATTCCATATGTGCGTCTAATTACTTCTCATATCACCTACTTGATAAGCAGATCTACTTGCAACTAGTTCGTATCAACATATAAAATATTTCACAACCCATTTCACCCATACTCGTGCAATAATACGGTTTTCCTACATTATCTGGTGAAACAAATCCTTGAAAGAAAAGAGACAGAGGGATTGTCGTTTGAAGGAACACATTTATTTAAAATTCATTTTAATTTTGAAATCAGTACATAAATAGACTCTTCATTCAGGATTTCTCTGTTCCATAAACTAGGCTGGAGGTGAGGACTGACTATAAACAGGCTAAGTACATCATGGAGAAAACAGGCATCCAATACCAATAAACTCAAATAAAATAGTTTCCAGAAATAGTGTGCAAGTAGCATAACACACATGTCTGTAATCTTCACCCCTTCCTTGGACCACTAGGTTACATGTCACAGCAGCTGTAAGAATAATTTATTTCGTTCATTGCTCACTCATAGGAAAAAAGAAGGAAATAGTTGGAATTTATTACAATGCTTTAAGGGTAACATCCTCAGTGCTACGCTGGCATAACTTACATCCATGGTCTGTACAAATCCTTTCAACAAAAGGCTGCGGGGGAAAATAGAAACTTTCTACATACTTGTTGTACTTCAAGGCAGAAGTCCTAAATGATCGGCAATCTTATCAGCCTGCTAGTGAGCATTGCTCTCAACAATTTCACGGAAAATAAGGTAAAGTATTTTCCGAAACATTTGGGAGGGTAGCACTACATGAGTGAGGCATATGAGATGGCAGGAAAAGATTGTTAGACACGACTGGCAATCTATCTCTGCCCAGGCTAGTTCGCGCCACAAAGAAACTATTCTTAGTATAGTGGTACCCACATCATCAAGACAACTATTAGAGTTACTCTGTGCACTAGCCAAGTGGAGGAACAACTTACATAGACAGGGGAAGTTTGAATGTTTGCTTGTCTCCCATCTTCCTCGAGAATGAGCAGTCAGCTACAAAGCCTTACAATGACACGCAGTCTGCTCTTCAAAATGCCACACAATTAAGGAGAAGGTCGGAGTTTCAACAAATGTAGAGGAGATTTTAGCCATCAAAATAAAAAGTGTACGACGATAATAAATATAGAATAACTTACCTGTATGACCTAGATCATAGAGCATAGATTGAATGATAAGTACAGAAAATTCGATGACGAGGAAACCACTTTGAGACTAATAATGGTTGGAGACGGCTTGAATGGGTAATGAAGAACAACTTTAATATAAGTTTAACATAACAGCAAATGTACAACGTTTCAACAAGGTTTTGTCATCATCAGGTTTAGTAATTTATTTAAAGTTTCTCACTTTCTTGGCAATGGTACTATTACCATTACTTGTGATACAGTGCAAGATATAGTTGAACGAATAGTCTGAAAAAACAAACTCGCTTAATTCATGTTTATCTGCTTGGACTTGAAGGTTTATTGTTCGCTACCCTTGCCGCGAAAATGCGTTCCACACTTGGGATCTGAGAGTGTGAGACGATTAAACCCGTCTATTCGATCAGAAGAGAATAGCGCATGAGTTAGTGGTGAGTTCTGTTGTCTAACTTTACTCTATCAGAACAAAATTTGAGACGTCTATGAGCAGGTATCCCATGTGTAACTTTACACCAAATTATGTGTTTGCTTGTTTATCGAAATTTTCAGAGCTACTCGAGGGCTATTTGCTTTAGCCGCCCCCTAACTTTGAAGTGATAGAGTAGATGGATAGGAGACAGCTAGCTAACACAAACAACCGCCAACTCTTGGGCTACTCTTTACTAACGAAGAGTGGGATTAACTATCACGTTATAACGTCCCCATGGCTGAACGGACAAGCATGTTCAACGACAGGTTTCGATGCCGCAACCGGCAGACTGGGGGTCGAGTGCTCTAACTACCATGCAAACAACGATGAAGTATACTGTACAACATTAATGACTTGGTGTATTATATTTCTTCAGCTGTAAACAATATACTTTCTCCATAGATTTTAAAACGTGACATATAGATAATAATTATAGTATTAAGTATTCATGCGTAAAAATATTGTTGACTGTAACACAGTGCCCGATTGTTTACTAGGTTTCTTTTCGATGATTGGTTGATGAGCTCTGAAAAAAAAACAAAAACAAATTGTATGTTGTTATAGACCACACAGAATTTTAACCAAAAACGATTTTCCGACAGATTTCTATAAAACAAACAAATCGATAAAAGTGCAACATTACAGAATGCAAATATATAAACTAAGTCTTGAAAGCGAAGAATTGAATAAAGGCGTATTATATGATGTACAAAAATATTTCAGTAATAAGTACATGTGATCGAATATTCCTTTCCAGTTGAAATTAAATTCCTAAGCATAAGTAAGTTGTGAAAGAGTTAAAAATAAAATTCGTAAATATAAGATATTCTAATGTAACAATTCTATCAGGAGTAAAAGTTTTAGATTAAAATTATATGATTTAAAATTAAAAAGAATAATTTTGATGAAATAATTTTCAAAAAAATTGTAAGTAATTTGCATAATACAAGGAAATTGACTTTTGAGAAATAACGTTGGACAAGCAACTATACATTTATAATATGAGTGTAATCTTAAAATTGTAAACGAGCACGTATATTTTCGTTGGAACCTCTTGAAATGTTGTACCTATGGTTAAAAAAATTCAATTTTCATTTCTTAATAGTTTAAATTCGATGACGAGGAACCCACTTTGAGACTGATGATGACAAAACCTTGTCGAAACGTTGTACATTTGCTGTTATATTAAAGTTTTTCTTCATTACCCATTCAAGCCGTATCCAGCCATTTCTTAATAGTTTGTTTGTTTTTGAATTTCGCGCAAAGCTACACGACGGCTATCTGCGCTAGCCATCTCTAATTTAGCAGTGTAAGACTAGAGGAAAGGCAGCTAGTCATCACCACCCACCGCCAACTCTTGGGCTACTTTTTTACCAACGAATAGTGGGATTGACCGTCACATTAGAACGCCCCCACGGCTGAAAGGGCGAGCATGTTTGGTGTGACAGGGCCATTTCTTAATAGATTAATTTTACAAGTAGCACTGAAATTTATGTTTTTCGTTGATACTAAATAGCCTTTTATTTTGAAAATGAAATAGAATTTTATATTGACTCGGTTCATCGGTAAACCTGCGAGCTTATAATACTAAAAACCTGTTCGTTTTCTGGCCCGTCTACCAACTGAAGGTTAACGTTCTGACAAAGATTTGTAAACTTCGTCTAGCTACATTGAAAAGAAACGTCAATTGTGCTATGAAATTTCCTTATATTACTTTATGATAGTATATGTTTTCGCTAAAATCTATGTTTTCTTTGTAAACTCATGCATCCACTCTGATCAATCTAGTATTCAAACTTTTAAATATTGCAATATACACGAAAGCCTTCGTTGAAACCCCTTTTGGCCTTTCGAAAACTAAAATTAAGGATTTCGGGAAAACGCGAGACACTAAGAAAAAAAGTTACTTAAGAGAAGGAAACAATATCACGGTCCGTTTTATTTATACATTCGGACTTTGAAGACTGAATTCAGATGTTTAGATGTGAATTTGCTGCGTATAGTTTATTTGTTTGTTTGTTTTTGAATTTCGCGCAAAGCTACACGAGGACTATCTGCGCTAGCCGTCTCTA
>NW_013665611.1:1741454-1756925 GCF_000517525.1 Limulus polyphemus
AACTATTGGGCTACTCTTTTATCAACGAATAGTGAGATTGACCCGTAACATTATACCGCCCCTACGGCTGAAAGGGCGAGCATGTTTGGTGTGGACGGGGATTCGAACCCGCGACCCACAGATTGCGAGTCGAGCATCCTAACCACCAGACCGGCTGCGTACAGACAGAATGGGGGAGAGAGAAAATCGCCGCTTTAAATCCAGTATACACATGTATGCGAAGCCATTCTTTCGTTAACCCTGCTTACTTAGCACTCATGTTTGAAATAATGCTGTGTCTTACTAATTATCATACCACTAGGATCTAAATGATGCCAAGTACTGCTTTGAGATAAAGCAATTAGGATTTAAACTTCTTATCTATTTGGAGATTGAAGTTTGAAATTAGATTTTTAGATTCAAATTCACGTGAGCATTGAAACGTGATCTGAATGTCTATTATCATATATTAATTAGAATTTCTTAATTAATTGTTGTTGTTTTTTGCAACGGGTGATGACAAATTGAAAAAAAAGATCTTTAAACAGGTTAACCGTTTCTGTGCAATGCCTTATTTAAAAGCAACGTTCATGTTTTCTGTTACTTGCCTTTATTCTAAACTGAAACAGCTACAAACAACAACAACAAAAAAGATAAAAAAATTGCAGAAATGGTAAGCTTTAAATACTTGTTTAGTCTGCTTTTAAGCAGGCATTTCCCTATAATGTAGACGGGATGTAGATGTACTGAGCTGGTTGAATTAATAAGGTATGAAGGGAACGCAACAAATAAAGTTTTATTAAAGAACGTTGTGGTAGGAAATGGTGTAGAATACGTGACATGGCATGATATTAATTCAACTTGGAAACATATATTTATTCGCACGACGTTTGGGACAGAATACCCTCCGTCAGGTTTTTCATGCTCATTACATATAAGAACTACTTATTAAAGGGAAAAGAATTTTGGAAATAAATAATTAAGTATATGATTTCAAGTGGTATTAATATTGCGCCGTGTCATTTATTAAGATATGATTATGGTAAAAGTTAAAAGTCGATGATGGCAATGGCCAAGAAGCGTGACTGAAGTCACTGTTGTGCTTCTAGACTTAATTTCTGGTGATTTGTGGTAATATCGTCTTGGAAGATCCTTTGTCCATCAGGGTTCAAATACAGTATTGCTGGTTGGAATGTCTGGTAATAACGTTCATGAACAGTTTAAATAATATCTGACTTTCTTTTCACCCTTTCGTCTCTTTCAGAAAGTTGCGCAGTCAAGTAAGGCAAAAAGTGTGAAATGTGTCTCACTAACTTTCATTGAGGGTATCGAAACTTGATTTTTAGCGTTAGAAGCGTCCTGATCTACCATTGATCTATCGGGGGGGGGGGGCACAAAATAGTTAAAAAGATAGTGATTGAACATATCTTACTGTTACCCATACTATGTGTACATTGGGACAAAACGACAAGGTTTAAATAAAACACCAGAATTCTCAAGACTTAGAAGGTTAGAATTTAACGTTTCAAGTTAAGAATATTTGCCATACGGAACTAATAAACATAATTCATAAAACTAGCATACTAGTGGATTTTAATAACATAAAAGCCTACTCTTTAATTACTTTTCGTATATAAGTTATCAAAAACTGACCTTTACAAAGGTTAAGCAGTGGTGAATAAAAGAAAAAGACTAAAAAATATTAAGTTTAGGTAGAAGCGTGGAGAATTTTTATTGTCGTTTGATGTTAAGCACAAAGCTACACAATGGGGTGTCTGTGCTGGGTATCGAAATCCGATTTTTAGCGTTGAGAATTTTGACGTACAATTAATGACTGTGTTTAACGTGACACAAAAAGTATTCACGTTGATAATCTATTATCGTCCTTTTCACTCAGAATTGATTCAGTGAAAGTGTATAAACTGAACATGATTATTTTCACTAATTGATTTTTCAACTGTATTACCAAGCCCTATGTTTATGCTGTAGTTTCTAGATCTTGAATTGCTCTATAGAATAGAACTATGTAATAGGTCAAATAGGTTCTATTTGTAATCACATCATACTTTCTGAAGATGAAAGAAAATTATAATTTTTAAGTTGACCGAGAGCGCTCTCCACCAGATGTAAACATGTTATTAAAGGGGCATTGTAATACGGGTGCTCGTTATTAAGAAATTATATTAAATTTGAAATTTATGATTCCACTTTATTCACCGTCTCACTTAATGTAAAAAAGTAGTATATTTTCTCAAATGTACGTCATTATTATTCATTTAATCAGTATATTAAATACATTAAGCTATGCCGAACTGACAGTGCTTCTGATTTAATCCATTTAGAGGCACTAAAAATAAGTAAAATGAACATATGAACACAGCTCCACCTGTCGAAAGGCGGACAAATCTTGACGTGAAAATATGCACTCAAGTCAAATAAATATATCCTTTTATTTCCCAATTTGGGTGTCCCCCATCGGGACAGTAGTAAGTTTACAGACTTACAACGCCAAAGTCCGAGGTTCAACACCCCGCGGTGGACGCAGCTGTTTGGTTTGCTCTAAAACAAACAAGCAGTCCCACTGTACTTAACTTCCTTTGACGAGAACTGGAGCTTATTACGAGATATTTCTATAAACGCAAATATATTCATGGCCTTTATCTCCAGAACATATATTTATTACCTCAATATTTCGCTAATAAATAATTGAGCTAATAGAAATACATTCTGAAGATATAGGTCGTGATTTTAATTACGCTTATAGAAATCCGATTGTAGTTATTTAGGTATATAAGTGATTTTTTTAATGTATTATTAATTAGATCAGTTATTCTAAAAAACGCCATAAGTACGAATTTTTCCCTATCCAACGCCTTCCATTTTTGATAATTCGTCTTGGTATTGCCTACCTCATATAGACATGCAAAACTACCAAGAACTGCTTATTGGAACTTCAAAACACTATATCATACATCTTTAACCTCAGGCCATATATAAAACTCGCCATCTCTAGCATACTGTCTAGAGATGTAAATCGGCACGTTTCACCACAGGAATACAACACTTCCTTGAGAAGGAAGAGTTATAATATGTTTGTAATTCATTGATTCAAACAAAAAACTACATCACTTGAAACCTAAGAAGCGTATAAGATCTCACGAAATTCACACATAATCAACAAAGTCAAACCCCTCAACAGACTTGCTAAGGGTCTTTCTAAGTAAACTCATGTGCAAGTTTTATATCTTCATTACCCACATACCCGTACTATCCTTGTCCGTGATGGTTTTCACCTCAGTTTTCTTTAATATCTTTACTCTAGCTTTCAGCTTCAAATATTCTATTTTTAATTACATCCTTCTAAACCTTGCAATATCTTCCAACACCACTCTACTCTCATCAATATCCACATCTAACCATCGCAACTCCTTTCGTGTCTTTCCAGAGGAACGTCTCTGCCAAATCAGAATCCATAATGACTTTGCCAGTTTGTCTCAACCTTATGCTTCTGTTAATAAATCCTTATCTACTCAGAATTTTTCACAGTTTGTCTCCCCCAGCTTTGGAACTCAAGCACTCTGATGTCATCACTACAGCTCCGTTCATAGACTCACCACCTGCCACAATGACCGAGTCTTCACTTTTCCTTCTTTTTTAACTAATAAAAACTCTCTTAGTAAACTTCAACCTTTCATTCTCCCTGTTTCTAACCAGATGTATGTTATCAATGAAAACAACAAATCTAACCAATCTCAGACTGTTATGCCCTCCTCTTCATCTACATCATGAAATGAAACTTTTGCTTGTCCTGCTGATAATACTCACGATAGACTACACAACTCTTCTAAGTTCTTAAAACAGAAAACAACATTTTCAAGATTTCAGAAATGCATAAGAAACACCCAAGATACCATCAACATGCAGTATTTCGTCATAAAAGCATACATACTAAAAATAAATTCATATCTATCAAAATGAAAGCTCCTATCTCAAAGA
Source organism: Limulus polyphemus (assembly GCF_000517525.1). Taxonomy (NCBI): domain Eukaryota; kingdom Metazoa; phylum Arthropoda; class Merostomata; order Xiphosura; family Limulidae; genus Limulus; species Limulus polyphemus. The sequence continues at coordinate 1,745,430 of NW_013665611.1, forward strand.
AGCAGGCGACTGTCGTTCTTGAAAACACATCCTTAGAACCAACATAAGTAAGAAAGAAGAGTTGTAATATGTTTGTAATTTGTTGCTTCTAAAAAACCTACATTATTTAAAACCTAGGAAGCAGATAAGATTTCACAACATTCAATCCCCGTCACTATACATGTTCGCCCTTTCAGTCATGGGGGGCGCTACAATGTGACTGTCAAATCCTACTATTCGTTGGTAAAAGTGTAGATGACGGATGGTGTTGATTATCTGCCTTCTTTCTAATCTATCAGAGCTAAATTAAGGACGGGTGGCACAGTAGCTTTGCGCAAAATTCAAAAACAAACAAGAAATCAAACCACTTAGTAATTAATGTTGACAGCCAGATAACAACTAAGTGTATCAGTACCTGTGCAATGTTGACCGTGATTATCAACCTTTATTTCATGTAATGATATATCTAGTATAATACTTTTCATCGAGTTTCGTAGCGTTTCGGTAATTTTGCCTCTTTTTTTTATTTATACAGTGATTTAAAAATTACTCAAATATATAACAATGATCAAATTTAAAGTTAGAATTTCACTAAACTTGGCGATACATTTAGGAACCTACGCAAAAGTGGACATTTTTATCACTATATTTTGAATCAGACACGAATCTAAAAGTCAATGGACCAAAATAAGTTGTATAGGCAATTAATTGTTACATAATACCTGTTGCAAAAACATATCATCAACGTGTACCTAAAAACTGACGATGAACTAATAAAACATAATTTAGCATAGAAAATGTAGCATCCAAATATTGGTTTTAATAACCAATCAACCTGAAAATGAATGGTACTAAAATTGTATTTGTTTGATTTGTAATTAAGCACAAAGCTGTTGAAGAATTATCTTTGGAATGGCTCATTCTAATTATGTTTACAGTTGGGCATAGCCTCAAACTACAACTATTTACTTATATGCGGCTCGCTGAAGAATTATCTTTGGAATGGCTTATTCTAATTATGTTTACAGTTGAGCATAGCCTCAAACAACCACTATTTACTTATATGCGACTTGTTGTAGAATTATCTTTGGAATGGCTCATTCTAATAATGTTTCAGTTATGCATAGCCTCAAACTACCACTATTTATTTGTAGGTTTGTTGACGGAAAGAAAAAATCTTTTCAAACGTGAAAACCCACAGTAAACAGAACAAACTGTCAAAAGTCTGATGTCAGAGAAACTAGTTTCGACACATTCGTGCGTCCTCTTCAGTCTCACGTTGTCGTCTGGCAGAAAAAAACTGGTCAACAAACACCTACTTGACACGTGAGTGTTTCCAAACTAGTTTCTCTGATATCAGGTTTCTGACAATTTGTTCTGTTAACTCTGGGTTTTCACTAATTCCTACACACGATAATGTGTTCTATTATTATTTTCAAACGTGTTTTGATGAATCTATAAGATTATCTACACATCCGCAAGCTATCTACCATACGAGGTGTATATATATCATATTTTATGGTACCTTCTATCATAAAAGAGTATACATAATACATTCTTAGCTAACTATCTAGATTTTACGCTCTGGTCCACTTTACTAGATAAACGTCTAGATTTTACACCATGATCCGCTTTGCTAGATAAGCGTCTAGGTTTTATATTTCGTTCCTTAATGTTAGATGATCGTATAGATTTTTTTATTTATCATAACAGAAAAATATCTATATTTTACACACCGATTTACTTTGCTAAATAAGCGTATAGTTTTTTGTTTTTGTTTACTGTGCGCTATCGTAACAGAAAAAGTCTAGACGTTATGCTCCGGTCCACTTTACCAGATAAGCGTATAGGTTTTTGTTTGTTTCAACTGTGTTCTATCATAACAGAAAAACATCTAAGTTTTGTACTCCGGTCAACTTTACTAGAGAAGGATTTAGATTTTTTACTATGTTGCCTCATGCCACACAGAATAATCCTTTTTTTTTTTACGGCCCATTCACTCACTTATAGCATACGCCATTTTTCCGCCTATCTAAAACAAACGTTTCGTATAAGGAGATTGTTGACATATTTAAATAAAGAACTGTAATCATATCGTGGTTTAACTGCAAGAGAATGGATCTCTACAACTTTCAAAAGCATCTACCTGAAGCACTGTCGTCAACGATCGTTTCTTAATCTTTATAAATATTTTCGTCATTGGAGACTACAAACAATGTTACTCGAAAAGGAATATATATTTACTGCTAGAAAAACTTTGGCCATCAACCATTAGTAACCTGTCGGGAAAAACGACCACTGACCAATTACTCCAATTATGGTAAGGATTCAATCTTTCCACGAGGAGGATATTATAAAGGCTTTTATAATATAGCAGATGAAAATCAATCCGAAAACTTATCTCAGTGGTGCTTAGAATACAAACTGTAGAAAATAAATAAGTGGAAACATGTGCTGTGGAATGATGGGTTGTATTCCATCCGTTTCTTATAGACTGTAAAGTATGAACATGGAGAATACTACACAAAGCATTTGACTCTGCCAGAATTGCTTCAATAATGCAAGCTGTTTAAAGTGATTAATGACTTATGGAACATTTTAATGTGTGCGAGTTAGTGGAGCCCTTTGATTCCTTTAGAATGGTAGGTAGTATTTAAAATGTTTGTAAGATAGACTCTAGTCTTGTATTCGCCACAGTTACATTCTGTCGACGTGTATGAACTAATGAAAAACTTTGTCCCTCGTGAATTGGTTGAGGTTTTATGAGACACCTTTGGAGTCTAGACATCTTCTAGGGTCTATGTTGCATATAGCCCTGTCTATTATCGGAGCGGTACCCTTCCTCCCTAGATCCTAAAGGAGTGTCTTCATCAAGTCTCACTGTGTGACTCCTTAAAGTTTCGTTAGGTTAGGTTTGAAGTTGTGCACAAAGCTACACAATGGACCATCTGTGCTTTGCCCACCACGGATATCGAAACCCGGTTTCTAGTGTTGTAACTTCACAGACATACCGATTTGCCACCGAAGGCTTAAAGTTTGGTAATTAGTAGATTACTAAACATCACTTGAAATGATCGGAAAACATCTAAATGTCTATGTATTTCATGTTAAAATACAACATTATAGCATTACACTCAACGAACTTAACGTATTTATATAGAGAAAGGCTGCACTCCCCTCTACAGCAACTACAACCAGTGTTGAGTATGTTATATTTAAACGATTTTGAATATGCAGATCAGCAAGTCAAGTGAAAACTACTGATGGTCAAGTTGTGATGGAAAGGTGAGTATTATAAGTACGTTTAGAACATTATATGACGTTAAATAAGTAGTATGATAACGCAGAAAATTATTCGCGTTTGTGAAGGGTACGTAACAGACATTTCCGACGCAAAATATATATACACTCAGATCGTAAAATGTGCTCAGATAAAAGATTTAGAATTACCAAGAGAGTAATATCCCTTATACTTAACAGAATTGGTAAATAGAGGAATATGGGTCAATTTGGGTCACCAGCACCATCCAGGAAGACGCCTGCTACAAGTCGTACTACAACCAAATTCTGGTGTCTTGTAAAAGGTGAGAATTCACGATCATAAAGGCCATTGGAAAAAAAAGGTCACCAGCACCATCCAGGAAGACACCTGCAACAAGTCGTACTACAACCAAATTCTGGTGTCTTATAAAAGGTGAGAATTCACGATCATAAAGGCCATTGGAAAAAAAGGTCACCAGTACCACCCAGGAAGACACCTGCAACAAGTCGTACTACAACCAAATTCTGGTGTCTTGTAAAAGGTGAGAATTCACGATCATAAAGGCCATTGGAAAAAAAAAGGTCACCAGCACCATCCAGGGAGACACCTATAACAAGTCGTACTACAACCAAATTCTGGTGTCTTGTAAAAGGTGAGAATTCACGATCATAAAGGCCATTGGAAAAAAGTTCACGTGTCCCAGACAGGGAGCATAATCAAGAAGGATCTCCGTCTGGAAAAGTGACAAGGTCAGATTCACACAAACTGCTTCCATGATTTATTTGTTCAATCGTCGCATATTTGAAGCAGCGGGAGAATGAAACGGACATTCGTGCTATTCTATATGGAGACATGCCAGAGTGTTAAAACGGTGACTGGGAAACCGTCGTCCTTCTATGCTAGATGGGTTATTGAAAGCTGGCAGGGAGAGATGAAGTACATTGGACCTGACAAGCCTTACGACGAAAATTACACTGCAGGGCTATTGCCAAGATGCAGGGTCGTCAGATATAGAATGACTGGACGTGGTGACACAGACTGTAATAAGTGGTGAGGCTCAAAATCGTTTTAATGCAACGTACTTAACCTCTGTATATTATAGTCCACCATATTAAAAAAAGCAATGTCTGTCTAGTTTAAATTTTAAAACACTCAACCAAAACGGCAAGAAATCCCCTTTTTTTAAAAAAAAGCTTCTACTTACTCTAGTAGTCACTGTGTGGCTTATCATTTAAAATATAATAGTTAGAACTGTGAACTTCGTAAGTTTAGTTGAATTTGATCCTTGGTGTGGCTCGTCTGATGCTTTGAGTATTAATACATTTTATTATATTTTTCATTGCAAAATAGTGACAGTTCATTGGATCAACCTCATTTCGTCTGTTTCGAAATATTTTCAATACCAGAGTTGAGAACAAATATATTTAAATAGAACGCATCGTTATTTAAATTTCTCAATCACAGCTGATTTCAAATATCATAATTTAAATTTGTGGTTGAAACTGAGAAAATGCTATTTTATGTTGAAATGAAACATAAATTTATGTGAGAAAAATTATTTCCAAATACTGAATAAAGATAAGAATGTTTATAACTCTTGAGCTTAACAATAGAAGCTAAGTCAAATAAAACATTTTATAAACTAATCTTTTATCAAGGTTAAACGGGACCACAAAAACCTTACCATTCGTAAAATTAATTAGTTTTAAAGTATTGTTTATATTTAGCATTTTCAATCTGCTTAGAACCTTATGTGGCACAGGGGCTAAACGACCAGGTCCAAGATTCCAGTCTCCCGGTGGAACAGCGATAAGTCTACAGACTTACAACACTAAAATCCGGGGCTTGATTCCCCGCGGTGGACACAACAAAATCTGTCCAGTAGTTTATTATTTCAAAAACAGAACCAGTTTCCTTGTTTAATACGATATCTTTGTTTTCTTTTCAATTTCAATAGTTTTTCTGATAATTAATTAATTAAGCCGGTCCAGGTCTAGAAATAATAAATACCTGGACAGATGTTTTGTAACTCTGGATAGTTTAAGCCTACATGGCGTTATTGGTATGCAAGTGATTATGTGGATATATAAATTCCAACCATGCCTTTTACGTTACACCTGAAGATGGTGTCATGGAACACCGAAACATATGTAGAGTCTTTTTTAGGATAACTCCCGGTTTTTAATAACTGTTTATTGTGTAATGATTTTAAAGTTGTATTCATTTTAATTATAAGTAGATGCTTATTAATACCTCAAAAAAGCAGTATGCAAAGTCATAATGAGGGGAAGTATATAACAGGCAAAATCTTGATCGTAAAAGTATTATTTGGTTTATCATTTATATTTTCAAACAGTTTATCAAGGTAACGAAGTTTCTTCAATTGTAATTAAGTATTGTTCGGTTTATCATTTATATTTTCAAATAGTTTATCAAGATAACGAAGTTTCTTCAATTGTAATTAAATATTGTTTAGTTTATCATTTATATTTTCAAATATTTTATCAATGTAACGAAGTTTCTTCAATTGTAATTAAGTATTGTTTGGTTTATCATTTATATTTTCAAATAGTTTATCAAGGTAACGAAGTTTCTTCAATTGTAATTAAATATTGTTTAGTTTATCATTTATATTTTCAAATAGTTTATCAAGGTAACGAAGTTTCTTCAATTGTAATTAAGTATTGTATGGTTTATCATTTATATTTTCAAATAGTTTATCAAGGTAACGAAGTTTCTTCAATTGTAATTAAGTATTGTATGGTTTATCACTTATATTTTGTAATACTTCGTTAAGGTAACGAATTTTCCTCAGTTGTAATTAAGTATTGTTTGGTTTATCATTTATATTTTCAAATAGTTTATCAAGGTAACGAAGTTTCTTCAATTGTAATTAAGTATTGTATGGTTTATCATTTATATTTTGTAATACTCCGTTAAGGTAACAAATTTTCCTCAGTTGTAATTAAATTTCTTTCGTAATGTAGTAGATTTAAACTGTAAAGCTTGTTTGTTGGATCTGAGACTATTCACTCAAAGCTACAAAAGGGCTACTTGCGTATAGCCGTCTATAATTTTGAAATTATGGATTAGTGGGAAAACAGTTGGTCAGCAGCACCAAGTGTCAGCTCGTAGGCTACTTTCATGCACCAAATAGTGGGATTTGACCATCTCTGCTTTAGTGTATTCACTGCTTCAAAGTTTGAGGCGCGTTTTTGCTGCAATGGGATGCTAACCACTAGACAGTTCATGATATTTTACGTATAGTGTGCATACAAAGCAGCAATATTCTTCTATAAAACCTTCAATATTTATTGTGTAAGTACACTTGTTTTTCGTTCATTTGTTACGTAAAATGAACGGATTATTCAAAATGTTCGTTCTAAGCCTTTAACATTTCGTTGTTTAAGGGAAGTAAAATACTCGTACACAGGAGACGTGTTTCACATGAGGAAGGTGTTACAATCTTTCATGTAATGTTACATAAAACGTTGCTTAGCAACCGTCTAGATAGAACAAATTGGATTTATTACCGAACGAAACTTTCAACCTATTTTAAGCAACGTGGACGGATTCTAGGGACAGTTTAATACTGTACATTATAAAAGCTCTTCTGCTGAGCACTATCTTTCTTCATTCCTGTCAATATAGATAAACGTTTAAGATATTATCATCTACAGCAATATGTGGTTATCAAGTCAGCTTGAATTCTTAGGGAAGTTCAAAGAGTGAATGAATAGTAACTGCTGGTACAGCACGATTCTCTCGGTTATAAAACATGTTCTCTGTATTTAGAAAAATAAAATAATATACTTTGAGGGGGAAGCTTTTGTCTGGGGGCTCGTATCGCTAAACATCGAGTTTTGATACACGTGGTGGACACAGCACAGAAACAAAGAAATCATTCACTGTGCACGTGGAGAATGTCCCATAGGCTACAGTGTTAAAAAATTACACATCTATGTTTTATTTTTTGGTACTTGTATTACATTATCAGTTGGCTAACCCATCAATAAAACTACCTCTACTATTTTTTATATGAATATTTATAAAAATATCGTAATCAACATACTAAAAAAGGCCAATACGAGAATCAATTTGGCAATTTTCACCTTCCATTCATACACGTATTTATTTTTTACAGACTGAGTACAAAGTTCAGTGACATTTGAGCTAGTCCGAAGTTTCGTGTCTGTTTTTCTTCATCTATTGTAGATTATGAATGTTACGTTTGATATTTGTCAAGATAATTTAAAAGGTAAGATTGTTGGGTAAAACTTGGAGTCCTTAATAATTTAAGCGCCACCTTTGCGCGAGAAAGATCTACAAGTAAGTACATTTAGTTTCATATTTAACTATGAAAGTATGGTAATTTATCTTTTTATTTGGTTTCCTCGAGTCCGAGAATAAGCGCGACCTCCCGCATTCCAGATGAGTACCAAACTAATGAACCCACTAGTGCTCGTTAGAAGATGAGCACAGATAGCCCATTGTGTAGCTTTGTGCTTAAGTTAAAAAAACATACGTTATAACTACCACAAGCTTCCACTCTTAAAAAGCGGGAACCCTTCTTGGGGTCTTATTTCAAGGTCGTGGGACGACCATTAGTTGGTGGACCTGGCATGGCCAGGTGGTTAAGGCACTCTGAGGGTCGCGGGTTCGAATCCCCGTCACACCAAACATGCTCGCCCTTTCAGCCGTGGCGGCGTTATAATGTGTTGGTCAATCCCACTATTCGTTGGTAAAAGAGTAGCCCAAGAGTTGGCGGTGGGTGGTGATGACTAGCTGCCTTCCCTCTAGTCTTACACTGCTAAATTAGGGACGGCTAGCGCAGATAGCCCTCGTGTAGCTTTGCGCGAAATTCAAAACAACAAACAAACAAACAATTAGTTGGACGTTGGATTTTTCCATAATAATTATTTTTTTATATTATTGGGTAGGAATCGAACCTAAAACCTCTCGCTCATTAAGCGAGTGCTCTATCAACTGAGCCAAAGGGTTAAATCCGCTAGCTTAGGATTAATGTTTTATACTATGTTTACTGCATTTACTATTTTTCAACAAATTTTTTGTTTTAAATGGTCTTAATAAATATAGTAGAAGCCTAACTATTTATCTAAAAAAATGTTTCAGAAGACCAAATTGGATATATATGCTACAGATTTCTTTTCTTCTTCACCTTAGAAGCCTGTATATTTTTGTGCTGTGCTGTACTGATGTGCAGTCTGCAGACGATACAGCTAATCAAGGAATGCATTAGGCCTCTAAGCCATAGATTCGCTTTTCAATTTTACATTCGGTGAGAAAGAAAATAAATTTGAATATGTATATCATTGAACAGTTGGTCCGCTGCATAATATCGAATAATGAATTAGGCGCAATGTTCTAAGATTATTCACATACTTGAATCAACTTAGGTTACTGTATGGTGATTTAAAAGGAATAAAAATCCCCATAGATGTAAGATGAGTCTTTGTTACGTATTTGTCAGTGGAGTATGTTATCAAATAAAGTATAAATAACTGGGATGATATATATATATATATATATATTTAAATATGTTTTATTTTCCCCCCTAACAGTCATTAATAACTTTTCCATACATGATATTAATCAAGCTATAATATGGAATTTTTCTGTTGTACAGTGTTTGTAGATTTGAGTAATTCATACATGTAACTAGAGAATAAAATGTGATTGGTTGGTTATTAAACGCAAAGCTACACAATGGGTTATCCGCGTTCTATTCAAGGCGGAGAATCGAGCCCCGGATTTTAGCATTGCAGCTCTGTAAACTTACCACTGACCCATCGGGGGACTTTTGAAAATATTGAGATTTGTTTCTTTGTTGAATTTTGCACAATCTTACAAGAGGGCTATCTGCGCTAGTCGTCCTAATTTAGCAGTGATAGCTTAGAGGGAAGGCAGCTAGTGAACATTACCCATCGCTACTTTTTTTCCAACAAAAGTGGAATTGACCGTCTCATTATAACACATGTTCGGTGATGGGATTCGAACCCGCGAGTTGAACGTTTTAACCACCAGGCCATGGCAGGCCGTCGAGTAAAATTATTTGTAAATATTTATATCTCACATTATTCATTAATAGATGGCGCTTTGGACCTAGCAGGTTGCTTAGAAACGGTTGGCTGAGCCTTTGGTACATTGTTTTCTGTAATTACTTTAATTAAATTCACCGTACGGGTAACATTAGATATAATTGAGTAGAGGATTACGATGAAATATATATACATATACATACACACCGAAAACGTACAATGTAAGATATATTATCCCAACATTTCTTAATTTTTTTTTTTTACCGATTTCACTACATTGAATGGCTTTTCATTCGTAAAAGGTGCTTATTTTTCGAAGGTGTACGAAAATCATGAATTAATAACCAGAGACTTTCATTATTTATTAAATACACGCCTTTATCAAAACATGGTTATGTTTGCATACATCACTCTGCTAATTATACCTTAAAGTAGCCACTTGAAAAGATTCCACACTTAATTCAACAGGCTGTTTATATAAACTGAAAAGAAACGTCATATCCTTCTTAATGGTGACATTTTTAGCCTTGCTACTCATAGAAATGCGGAAATGTGTGCGTGAGTGGCGAAGACGTCACATTTCCAAACCGATCAAAGCAAGCCCATTCAAACTTGGCTATGTGTAGAATTTCATGGTTGCAAGTTAAATAGTGAACTTAGTGAATTTCTTTCAGACATTTTGTGAGCTAAACAACTTTTTAACTTAAAGGTATTAAGCTTATAGGCAAGTTCTCGTAGTCCCGGTTTCAGCTTTTCTTAACTACAAGGAGAGGTATAATGGAGCCAAATCTAAAATGTATCTAAAATTAGATTAACAGATGGCATCGGTTTGGAGGGTCAGCAACATTTCAGGGGTTGACCCCCTGAAACTCCCTGATAGCACCGGCCCTCAGATCTCGCTGGTTCCGTCTTTTAGATTACATCTCAACTTAACATGTTAAAACATTTATATAATACCATAACCTCAGCTGTTTCTACGTATGACCTAATGAAGACCAATTATGTTTGTAAAGTATGCATGACTTATATTAAAGTAATATGATAAAATGAGAGATGAACAGTTTGTTCAAATAAGCAATGTTAGTTCTGATCATAGAAGAGTGGAATAAATAGGTATTTATGGTGTTACTAACTTTGTACACAGTTTTATGCTTAAGCCAAATAGAACGGGACATTTCTAACAGCGTTTATTTCAAAATATTCCTTATTGTTAGCTGGGAAACTACGGATAATTATTGTTCTCTGTTTTTTTTTTTTTGCTTTTAATTCCTTGAAACATTTTACTCGCAATCTGTTATTCAAAATATTCCTAAATTACATAAATTGTGTTTTCACATTCTACAAGATAAATACAGCTGGACATGAAAACAACATATTTCATTTTCTAATACTTAATCGATAACGCGTGCCTTACAAACTTGAACCTCTATTATCCTTTAGGGAAACTTTCTCTATTATATTTTTTATAACTTGTACAGTAGCGTCGTGTCGCTGTTTTTTTTTCACCCTTCAAAGTTGTAACTATTTCGTTTCTGTCACTCACCCTGAAACTACTCGGTTTGTGAGTCTTGTTACACGTTTCTTATACAAACAGACAATTCCAGAAACAATAACTCATCGAACAGTTGGAGTTATGCTGGAGTTAGGTTTCATTAAATTGATGTGAATCGACAATTGAGTCCTGAACTGTGACCGTTTTTGAAACATAAAGAAAACAAATGTTGTTGCATAGTTGTAACATTAGCTAAGTTTCTCCTCTTCTCTCAGTTACAGCGTAAGTTAACACAGAGGTTAAAAAAATATGACAGTAAGAGTGGATAATTCACTTAATTTTACTGCACATTTATGTCAAATAACCAGCAATGTATCACTTCATTAGGTCCCTGCTATAATAAGTAACTAAACAGATAGGTTCAAATATAATTTATAAACCAATGAAACTTCTTTATTTACTGACTCTAACCGAACAAGTCATCTTCGGTTATATACAAAGTTTTTTTTTCTCTCTAAACATATAATATATAAATTCGATGACGAGGAACCCACTTTGAGACTAATAATGGTTGGAGACGGCTTGAATGGGTAATGGAAATCGTTTTCGTTTGGAAATCAAGGAATCCATCTTAATTGAACAAAACAACCCTACTCTAAACCAACACCCCGGGGTGCCTAGATACCTCTTCTAAGTTTTGCAAC
>NW_013665611.1:1757313-1762422 GCF_000517525.1 Limulus polyphemus
TCCGACTCCTATTAAATTATTCTCCCTTCTCCTATAAGTTTATTCTCCTAGTCACCATTACATTATACTTCCGACTCCTATTAAATTACTCTCCCCTCTCCTATAAGTTTACTCTCCTAGTTACCATTACATTATACTTCCGACTCCTATTAAATTATTCTCCCTTCTCCTATAAGTTTACTCTCCTAGTTACCATTACATTATACTTCCGACTCCTATTAAATTATTCTCCCTTCTCCTATAAGTTTATTCTCCTAGTCACCATTACATTATACTTCCGACTCCTATTAAATTACTATCCCCTTCTCCTATAAGTTTACTCTCCTAATTATCAATGTATTATACTTCCGACTCCTATTAAATTATTCTCCCTTCTCCTATAAGTTTACTCTCCTAGTCACCATTATAATATACTTCACCCTAACAATGTCACCCACATTTAAGTGAGATCAATCATTAATTCCTATGAGCAAATGATAAGATTACAACGATAAACAGAACATTTTGCAGGATATCATCTTATATGTAAAAAAAGGAATACTTTTTTTTTAACTTTTATCCCATACTGAAAGAATTGTTCATGGAATTTAATACGAAGAATACTATATTACAGAGAGAAAAGCAGGAATTTAAAAACTTTTAATACAGTTTTTTTTTCACCGTCGTTGAATGAAAAATCGAGAGAAAAAAACAGTAGGGCTAAAGACTTTAACTAACTTCATTTTTGGCGATTTTGTCATGTTTTGATGGCGCGCATGAGTTCACTAGTACTGTTTTCACGGAGTTCACTTATGTATCCATCAAAGCATAAACACCCCAGAATTAGATTCGTAGGCAAAAATCCAGGCAAAAAGGAAAAAAAAAAGAACTGAGTTTAAATACAGTAAAATAAAATGAGCGTATGTGCATGCTTTTGCGAATCTGTGGATCATCTGCATTAGTCGAGCTATAAAGAATGTTAACATGGAATTGATCATTATATAGACACAGTAAGAATTTAAACTATTCAAACTATAAAGAATAGGTTATTGTTCACATAGTGTGACTATTTCCATTACTAGAGTTGTGAAGTATTTCCGATATGCTGCTCGGTTATTACATACATCGTGAGAACCATTTTCAATAGTCCAACGACGAGGTATTGTTATATTATTTCCATGGTAAAAAAAATTATGCACGCAAGTCCTTTAGTATTAAACATCGAATGTTTATTTAACATGTGCAGATTTTTATAATGTCATCATAAGTTTTATTTATTTGTTTTAAATATATGTTGCAATTACCTGTGATTAGCTTTTCACGCAGAACGTTATTTGGTTTTGTATGTCAAAGTTACACGTGTTTCGAAATCAGATAAAACGTGTGTTGCGTTTCTTGTTTTATGTTTTCATATCTCGTTTGTCTGGCTAGACATTTACGTTTCCACTGAAGTGTTGTTCAATCATCGTATCTAGAGGAATTTCTCAGCTTGCTTATCGCCAGTCTCTTCGATTAGAATTTTTTTGTTTCACAATTTTCGCACAAATTTACATGAAGAGCTATCTAGCCTTAACCGTTCCGAATTTTTAACTGGCAGACTAAAGGAACGATGGCTATTTAACAGCACTCACCGCCAATTCTTGGGCTATTCTTATCTGACCCAATCGTGACAATTATAGCGCACCCGAAAGCCCAGAGTGCATTTTTGCAGCGACGGAATGCCAACCAGTAGGCTACGCCCGGCCCTTGTGATAGAAGACTGAAGTAAATTGTGTTGTTTCAAAAACTCAAACATAGTTATTCAAACATTTGAAAAATGGCTTTTGGTTTTAAAAGTAACTGCTACAAGAAATGAAAATAAATAACTGTTTGTATTTTATGCGTATATATATATATATATATACGTTTATGCGGTGATTGTGCGTGTGCGTGTGATTATATATGAGACTATCATACGACGTATTGAATCCACAAATTGTGTGTCATCTGTTGTGCTCGACACAAGACTTGGCTATGGCTATGGACCAACTGGATAAGACGGAGGGAGGTGAGAGGATGTGTGGAAGATTAGAGAGAAAATGGTGATATGAAATGCAGAAGTCTGGTTGCTTTTAGCGCAGCCGGTCATTCTCAAGTAATTCGCCGCTGCTAGCGATAAGACACGAGTGATCAAAGAGAGGCAGCACGAGGAGTTCGTCACGTATTCAACTGGGCATTTTTATTCATACTGCATAAGAAATGTCCCCTCTTGTCATAAAATGTTTTGAGAAAATAACAAATTATTGTGATTAAATCATCACATTTTCGAAATTTTTAAAAATGAGCACTTCTGATTTTTCAGTTTAAACACGCATCATATTGTAGAATAACAATCATTATGATGTAGCCTGTGTTGGAAGAACAGATCACTTGATCCATCCTGTATTAGAGGAGCAGCCATATGCCCTATTATATATAGGAACAACGATCATATGATGTGAACCTTAATGAAAGATTGATGTTATAACCTGATCTGTACTGAACAGCTATCTTATGACCTAACGTGTGTTGGTAAAACGATCATATGACCTAATCTATTGGTAAAGCGATCATTTGACCTAACCTTTACTGGAAGAGCGATCATATGACATAATATTTATTGAAAAAGCCATCATTTGACTTAACCTTTACTGAAAGAATGTGTTAGAAGAGCGATGATATGACAATCTATAAGTAAAGTGATCATTTGACCTAACCTTTACTGGAAGACCAATCATACTACCTAATCTGTGATGGAAGAGTGATTTTATGGTTTAATCAGTATGGAAAAATTAATTATATGACCTAACCTATAGTTAAAGTAATCATATGACCTAACCTTTACTGCTATATAAAAGCGATTCTGTGACTTAAACTATATCAGAAGGGCGATTGTATGACCTAACCTATATCTGAGAAGCATCCTTTCTGATATTACTTGGCATTTCCTGTGTTAAATGAGCATGTATTGTATAATCTTACGTGCATAGGAAAGCATGAATATCTGGTTGCATGGCCTTCCTATAATGAAGGGCCGTACATTTTTCGGTCACGCGACCTTTCCTGTGCTGAAGGAGCATGTGTTTTACACTTTCGTAAACGTACATGTAAAATGTCACAGACAAGTTCTGCACAAATACTTGAAGTTTCAAATAAATGTTGGCATATAAAATCATTTCTCTTTAGTAAATCATTTACCTTAAATGTTAATATGGTTAAGAAATAAGGTGGGCGTATTAATGTATGAAAATATTATGATTGTATGTTTGGTATTTTCATACATTTCTTTATAAAGTAGATACACAATTTAAGATCTGACAAAGTAAAACATTTCCTGAAAGCGTAATATAACAAACTGTCCTTCCTATGAAGGGAAGTAGAAGATTACTATAGCCGAAGATGTCTAGTCTACTTTCCTTATCAACTCTACATAATATGATATGTGTTAAAGTACAACATCCCCTGGTGGCAGAAATAGTAGGTTAAGAAGTTTAAGGTGTAAAGTCTCCTTTATACGTAGTTATGGCATCATTAGCATCATAAAGTTATTATTAAAAGTTTGAATTGCTGGAAAAACGGTGATGCTGAGAGACTGATTCATTATACTAGGGTTCCAGTATTATTTTATAGCAGACAGACTGTCAATCAATTAATATCCAATACAAGAGTGTTTGCAGAGTAAGAAATCTGTTTTTGAACAACGAAAAGTAAACTAACTTTGGTTTAAACACGAAGTAAAAACAAAATATTTGCTAAAAAGTGTGTTGTAAAATTTACCTCGGTTTTAACTACGTTTAGGATATATTATCTTATTATAATTATAATAACCTTTGCACCTGAACGATTCTTGAGATATTACACGAGTAATACATATAATTTAGCATCATGTGTTAGACAATACAGTTTAAATGCAGTGTAAAATGATTTTAAATAATGTTGCATGTAAAGGTTTGGGTACAATAGGTTAATATGCTATTTTGCATTAACTATAACTCGGAAAAAATAGTGATTTAATTTTGCTGGAATAAGAGTTTTCTTCTTTACTTGAAAAGGAGTTGCAGTGATTTATGTGGGTATAAAATATAAACTGTGGACCGAAACCATAAGTAATGATTAATCTGAGTGACACTTTGTCCTTAAGATGTACGTAATATCAAATTAAATATATTGAGTTACATACATATATAGTCATCGGAAAATATTTGAATAATTTTGTTGGAACTGGGAAAGTAATTTAATAGGAGTCGGAAGTATAATGTAATGGTGACTAGGAGAGTAAACTTATAGGAGAAGGGGAGAGTAATTTAATAGGAGTCGGAAGTATAATGTAATGGTAACTAGGAGAGTAAACTTATAGGAGAAGGGAGAGTAATTTAATAGGAGTCCCCCCCAGTGGCACAGCGGTATGTCTGCGGACTTACAACGCTAGAAACCGGGTTTCGATACCCGTGGTGGGCAGAGCACAGATAGCCCTTGTGTAGCTTTGTGCATAATTTAAAAAACAAAACAAACAGACATTGTTAGGTTCACCACTGAAAATAAGAAGTTTAAAGGTCCATAGAACAAATATAATATTTTGTGAATGATCATTGAGTTTCCTGATAGACCTCCTGGTACTGTTACAAAATTTGACTTATAGAATCTTCGTCCCACAGTGGCTGAGCAGTAAGCTTGAGAGCTTATTACGCTCAAAAATCGGGTTTCGATATTTGCGGTGAGCACAGCCATTGTGTAACTTTCTCCTTAACAATAAACAAACAATACATACTCCAATGAGTTTTATTTAGTAGCAACGTAAATGAAAAAGTTAGGACTTTTGTACTTATCAGTTGGAAGGTAGTATTTTCCAATTACTGATGCAACTAAACCAAATACTAACTGAAACAATTCAACTTATATATTATATAATGGTTGGAGACGGTTTGAATGGGTAATAAAGAAAAACTTTAATATAAGTTTAACATAACAGCAAATGTACAACATTTCGACAAGGTTTTGTCATCATCAGGTACAAGTAAGTTACACTGACACGGATATATATATATATACAGTATTGAACAAAGAAGTCACATGACCGGATACTGTTGCAAGACTTAGAAGAGGTATCTAGGC
>NW_013665611.1:1763422-1772986 GCF_000517525.1 Limulus polyphemus
ATGGTGTCATATTAGGAGAATATGGTGGGTTGCGGGGGAGAACTATCCTACCCAACTCCATAACCTTGTGTTGCGTCAAACGTGCAACATGTGGACTTGCATTGTCGTGGAGGGAAGAACCCTTTTCCGATTGACGATTGAAGGGCGTTCCTGATGAAGGGCTTGATTTAAACGTCCCAGTTGCTGATTATAGATCTCTGCATTGACAGTTACCTGTGGATTGAGGAGTTTGAAATTAATTACTCCTTTGATGTCCCACCAAATGCAAAGCATCACTTTCTGTGGATGAAGCCCAGGTTTGGGAGTCAGAAGTAGTTTTGTCTAGGGCAGAGCCATTGTTTTTGGCATTTAATATTCGTATAGAGAATTCATTTTTCATCACCGGTGACAATTCTGTCCAAAAATGGTTCACACGCATTACGTGCCAGAAGAGACGAAGCAAAGTTCACACATTGGAAACGATGGTCATTGGAGAGTTTGTGAGGCACCCAAATACTTTCTTTATGGAGTTTCCCGTATTCCTTAGATGTTTACATATTATTTTATGAGAGACATGCAATTTCAGGACAATTTTACGAGTGTGTTACCTTGAGTTAGACTAAACAAGCGTCTTTAGAGCATCAATATCAATTCCAACATGTCGGCCTTTGCCATCACAGTTCTTAAAGCTAAAGTCACCTGAATGAAATTTGCTGAACCATCGTTGGCACTTACGAACGTTCGAAAGATTTCCATAAACTTCTTTGATATTCTTTTAACTATTATACGTGATGTACGTTTTTGGGGTGGTGGTTAATGAAAGTGTTTCAAAACGCGACATTAATTTCTTGACGACCTAATAGGTACGTTACAAATGGGAATCTAAAACATTTTTAGATTTAAAATGTAGTTTGCTTTAGAGATAACTTTAACAGAGATTAAAATTTTGCAACTTCGTTGGAAGTACATAAATGTGAATTTTCTTAGAGTCAAATCTGTTTTTAATGTCTCGACCTCTGTTTATGTCTCTAAGTTAATAATGTCACTTCATTCCAATAAGAATATAGTGGAAATTCATTTCACTATTTGAGTTTGAGTATTTTAAAACACAAAATAATTTTCACACTTACAATCTTCCAACTTCGCTTTTTTACAATGTCATTCTTATAGGTGTGAACTAATATTTTTGAGACAGTAAACTGGCAAACATGAAATTATTTTCCTTACCTAAAACATATGAAGTTTATCCCCACTTGCTGTACAGTTGCTTTTTGGTGCCCCCCCCCCCAGTGGCACAGTGGTATGTCTGCGGACTTACAACGCTAGAAACCGGGTTTAGATACCCGTGGTTGGCAGAGTACAGATAGCCCATTGTGTCGCTTTGTGCTTAATTCCAATCCAACAAATATTTGTAGCTTGATTTTATTTTTTTCAGGAATTTCACAGTCATAGAAATAATTGTAGTTTTTGAAAAGAGGGATGTAATATCTCTTTTTGTTTTCCAAATACCATTTCTGACCTCATTGAAAATTGAAATTGCACATACTTAGATATTAATTGGTGGATCTCATTCCTCACCAAATACTTAGTGCCGTCAGTGGTATGCCCGACTACAAGTTGTTTTATAAATGGGGAAGTGGGAGCGGGATATAGGCTAAACCTTTATAATAATGACAAAACAGCCAGTGTCATATTTTCTGGAACACTACGTATATTGCTATGATATTATATGTTAATATACGATAGAAAAGGTGGAAGTGAAAAAAAAGTTAGTTTTGATTTAGCCTACATGACACTTAGATGTAGTTCCATTAATCAAATAGTATTGAATAGTCTGCTCATTACCAAATTTCAATAGGGTACACATCGAGGTTTTTTTGGAGGGAGACTTCTGTGTTATAACAGAGATAGGAATTTCTGAATATTATGACCAAAGTTTCACTGTGTAAATGAGTTATTAAGCGTTACTACTATTTTAAGCATTGAAAAAAAAACTGCGAAGGTTTTTGTTTGTTTATTTGCTGTTAAGGTCAAAGCTACACAATTTGTGCTGTGCCCACCGCGAGTATCGAAACCCGATTTTTAACATTATAAGTACTCAGACTTGCCGCTGAGTCACCGATGGGAGGCACCCCGAAGGTTATAGTATAATATTGATAATAACTGTATTGTAAGCAGTCGAAATTAAGAAATATTTGGGCTATGTGCTTCTGCGAGAAAATAAAAGTGTGTTAAAACTTGAAATCGGCATTTTTCTTTGGAAGTAGAATCTTATCACGCTGCGGGAAAGCATTCCAAGTTGCAGCAATGTGTTCAACTGAGTTTTGCTAAAAATTGGGCCATGTCTTGATATCTGACGTCAGCATATAAATATGGCCCAGTTAACGCTGTCTGAATGTGTTGCTTAATTTCTATCTCCTTCAATAATCTTCAATCTACATGTATAGTATCATTTTAACATGATTTTTTAAGAGCTTAAATTTGAGTGTCGCGCCATTTTCTGTTCAAATACACGTACTTACAAAAAACATTCATTTTCCTAAACTCCTTCCAGTGAACTTGAATTCTAATTCGACTAAGCCATCATATATTATTTCAAGTACTGTAACACTAAAATTGAGTGTATTGTGTTTATCTTTCTCGTTTCCCTCCAAAAATGGCCCTGAATCCCTGTAATTAATTTAAGAGCATAACGAAGAGCTAATTTGTTCTGATCCCGAACTAATTGCATAAACAAAACTTCTTACATAAATCTATACTGCGTTAAACTACTTCACTTGCTCTAGAAGATCAAAGTAGCTCTAAAATTGGAGGTGGGTGTTCTTGACTAGCCGTCTTCCCTCCAATTTTACCAGTTAAAAATGAGAAATAGCTATGCGCAGCTATTCCTTATGTATCTTTGTAACACACATACTATTGATACCGCTCTTTCTGCATTCTCAATTAATTAAGCGAGGCTTCGGCGTCTTGTAAGTAATAGAGTAATATTCTAAGTTATAGGAATATTATAGTATTATGTGGATAAAACTATATTATCTCACTCTGAATGAGACTGTTGAGCTTATAAATAATAGTATAGGGTGTTAAACATGGTGCGAAGTTGTGATATTGAGTTTATACTGGTTAATCATGCTGAAAAACACTGTGATAGCATACACACGAACGCATTAATGTAAAATCCCCTAGAGCAGTAGGACGTAAGTGATACTACAGACTAGTTCAGTGTTTGATACTACAACCTACTTCAGTGTTGGATAATCTACTTATTTGATCGCGATGCTACAACTACGTACAATGTAGGGTACAACAGTAGGACGTAAGTGATACTACAGACTAGTTCAGTGTTGGATAATCTACTTATTTGATCGCGATGCTACAACTACGTACAATGTAGGGCACAGACAAACGAGGATATGAAGAAAGTGTATTTACTTCGAATAATTGGTCCTTTGGTAAGAAGTGAGTTTTTAAACGAACTTAACATTCAAAAAAGCACATTCTAATTTTTTTATGATAAAGAAATAACCAATCTCTGTTTAATCAGTTAGGAAATTTCCAGAAAATTAAAATGTTCTTTTTTTCCCCTTTCCCTCTTATTTCATATATTTTTAGTTAAAACAAAAGAAGAAGAAAAAACAGATTTCTTACTGTAACACTGAAAACTTCCCAAAACGATTTAATGATAAGTAACCTAGCGTTAAATATTGTAAACATTTGGGACATTTATTGTTTTGAAACATATAACGTTGGAGTTCCAAGACCATGCCTGTGATTGAAATTTTAACAAATTGTCCTTGTAAATATAGAAACTTTTGGTCGCGCTAACCATGAAAATAAAAAAGAAAGAATTGTGACGACAGAATCATAAATTTCAATTACGACTTAAGTCCACTTAACCAAATTGTTACATTTTCTTCTAATATACACAAAACAAACTAAATAAAAAAGAACGATTTCATACCTTTAGTGGTCAGATGACTGCTTTGTTTATTACCTAAGGCCTAGTTACGAGCCATGATAATATGTATATATATATATATATATATATATGTAACTTGATTTGGTTTTATTTACTAACTTCTTGTCTTTACCGATATTAATTCTTTTCTTATAAATCCACCAAATAATGACTTCGTGCTGCCGTTACACTTAAAAAAAATTAATAGTTTCTTTAAAACCTTTTAAGATATTTATCTGGTATTGCATGTATATTTTCCACATATAAACGAGTACTGTAATATCTTAATAATAATAAAAAAATAGGTGAGAGTTATCCAGAAAAATATTTACACACTTAACTCTTAAAATGTTTACGTTCGTTAAGTATATTAAACATGGATACCTTTAACTTATGAATTTCTCTATTCAGTCGTAAGATCTCTTCCTCCCGATTTTCCAGAATTTTTCTTGTCTCCCCAAGTTCCAAATCCAGTCGCTCTACCTCTTCCTCTCTTTCTCTGAGCTCTTCTTTCAGAACGGGAATCAGATCTTCACTAAAAGCTGGCTCCCCTAGAAAGTTCTTTTTCCCTAACTTTTCAGGGGAATCGCTCCGCAGGCTGGAGGACCGCGAGTCCCCTAGACTGTTGCTGGGACCGCTAGCACCGTTCCCCATGCCGGATGCTAGTCGGCCAGCAGCCCTCAGAACCCTACGAGCACTATCCAACCAGTTTCCTGCTTTTGCAAAGGCACTATGAGTCTTGGGAGTACGAAATTTGTTCCTTTTGCACTTAGTGGAAGGCTTAGGTGATCCCTCTAAACCCTCTCTCCGCAGGTCGGGAGCAGACTTGGCAGAGTTTTCCTCGGATGTTTCAACCTGTTGACAGCCTTCACCCACAACGATGCCCAGCTTACTCGTTGTAACGTGGCGTCGCGCATCCACGTTACTCTGCAAAGGCATTTTGAAGCCTAACAGTATCTGTTAATAAGCACTGGACCACTTGAGGTATACCTCAATACCAGGCTACTCGTAGCGATAGTAGCGCCACATACAGGCGAGAACCAAAGTAACCAAAGTAATAAAACTCGGATCCCAAGTTAAGAAATAAATAGACGATCCTAAGTCTCAGTTTATGCTATTTTGATCAAACAGTAGGCGTAGAGGAGCCTCTCTTTTTTATGCCGTGTTTATTTTTCTACCTATAGCTGTTTGCTGTTAAACTTTCCGATAGAAAAACTAGCTTCATGGCTTTTTCACGTGTATTCTACGGCAGGCCCTGTAAACAAACGTTGAGAGGAACGTCACACTCGAATAACTTGAGAGCACGAGACGCCACTGAGTCTTTTACACGTCACGCACGTGAAGAAAGTAGTTCTTCCTCTATATATAGCTTCTGTGATGAGGTTTGCTCCTGAAAAGAATAAAGAGAAAATATTGTCTATTGCTTAATGCTCTAAATATTTCCAATTATTATTTTTTCTAGGAAAAACAAAACAAAACAAAACTTCAAATTATGACATTCTAAATGAATTCAGTGCGATTAACCAGTGACTGAAAAGATCTTATAATATTTGCACATTAATTAGAGGAATTGTTGACAAATACACGAGCATTGAATCTACCTAGCTTAGGTTTAAATAAAGTGATTTTTCCTAATTAGTCTGATGCTGCCACGACTATACATTATTTACCAAGTGACTCTTCCTAACCTCTTTGATTCTGTTATATTTATATATCATTGGCCAAGTGACCTTTCCTAACCTCTTTGCTGCAGCTAAATTTGTATATCATTAGCCAAGTGTGTTTTCCTAATCCCTTTGCTGCTGCTAGTTTTGTATATCATTGGCCGATTGAACCTTCCTAATCCCTTTGCTGCTGCTAGTTCTGTATATCATTGACCGAGTGAACCTTCCTAATCCCTTTGCTGCTGCTAGTTTTGTATACCATAGGCGAAGTGACCCTTCCTAATCCCCTTGCTGCTGCTAGCTTTGTATATTATTGGCCGAGTGAGCCTTTCTAATCCCTTTGCTGCTGCTAGTTTTGTATATCATTGGCCGAGTGAACCTTCCTAATCCCTTTGCTGCTGCTGGTTTTGTATATCATAGGCGAAGTGACCCTTCCTAATCTCTTTGCTGCTGCTAGTTTTGTACATCATTGGCCGAGGGAACCTTCCTAAACCCTTTGCTGCTGCTAGTTTTGTATATTATAGGCGAAGTGACTCTTCCTAATCCCTTTGCTGCTGCTAGCTTTGTATATTATTGGCCGAATGAACCTTTCTAATCCCTTTGCTGCTGCTAGTTTCGTATATCATAGGCGAAGTGACCCTTTCTAATCCCTTTGCTGCTGCTAGTTTTATATTTCATTGGCCGAGTGAACCTTTCTAATCCCTTTGCTGCTGCTAGTTTCGTATATCATAGGCGAAGTGGCCCTTCCTAATCCCTTTGCCGCTGCTAGTTTTGTATATCATTGTCCAAGTGACTATTCTTAACTGATCTGATGATGCTTAAATTACCTTTTAGCCAGATGATTCTTCCCAATTAACTTTCTGCTATTAGGGTTAACTTCTTAGTTGTAATCGAATTTTTTTGTGCTACCTCCCCAGTGGCACAGCGGCATAGCTGTGGACTTATACTGCTAGAAACCGGCTTTCGATACCCGTGGTGGGCAGAGCATAGATAGCTCTTTGTGTAGTTTTGTGCTTAATAAAAACAACAATAACAATTTTTTGTGCTAAAAATAATATACTAGGCTGATGACTTTTTTTAATTGCTAGAATTAAATACTATTCCTGTTTGGATACTAACTTTACATTATTTCTCATTATTCAAAACTTGCTATGCATTAGTTAAATATCTCTATCCCTGTTTGGATACTAACTTTACATTACTTCTCATTATTCAAAACTTGCTATGCTGTAGTTAAATATCTCTATTCCTGTTTGGATACTAACTTTACATCACTTCTCATTATTCAAAACTTGCTATGCTGTAGTTAAATATCTCTATTCCTGTTGGATATTAACTTTACATCACTTCTCACTATTCAAAACTTGCTATGCTGTAGTTAGATATCTCTATTCCTGTTTGGATACTAGCTTTACATCACTTCTCATTATTCAAAACTTGCTATGCTCTAGTTAGATATCTCTATTCCTGTTTGGATAATAACTTTACATCACTTCTCACTATTCAAAACTTGCTATGCAGTAGTTAAATATCTCTATTCCCGTTTGGATACTAACTTTACATCACTTTTCATTATTCAAAACTTGCTATGTTGTAGTTAAATATCTCTATTCCTGTTTGGATACTAACTTTACATCACTTCTCATTAGTCAAAATGTGCTCTGCTGTATCAGAAATGAAAAAATCTAATCATAGGTCATTCTCTTTCCCATTTTGAGCACCAGCTGACATCAGATTTAATTACTCAAATCCTCATTTCATGCCCCTAAAATTAAACTTTTTGAAGATTTGTATAACATCAGAACTAATTACTGAACACCTCATTTTGTGTTCTAGAAATTAAAACTTCTAAACTAAACATTTGTGAGTTTCTTTCCGTTTTGGACACTACCTTAACAATACATATTTCGTGTTCTTGAAATTAAAACTTCTACTCTTAATACTGACCATTCTAATTTCTGTTTCGTACAATACTCTAAGATCAAAGCTAATTAACCTGTTTAACCATCCAACATCTCATGAAGCTTGTTTCATAATGTAAAAACAGTAGCTTAATTAACCACCCAACATCTCATGAAGTTTATTTCATAATATATTAACAGTAGTTTAAAAAGGTGCTGTTCAACCATCCAACATCTCATGAAGCTTGTTTCATAATGTAGAAACAGTAGTTCAGTTAACCACCCAACATCTTACGAACCTTGTTTTATAATATATGAGCTGGAGCTAAAAATATACTGTTTAATTGTATAAATTTTAGCTAGAAAGCTTACCATTCACCATCAAACATATCATAAAACGTGTTTTATAATATATAAAAACTGGTTAAAACGTACCATTTAACTAACTACCCAACATCTCATGAAGCTCATTTTATAATGTCTGGTAGCTGAAAAGGTACTAGTTAACTGACGTATTGCTTAAATTTCTGCAACTGACGAAAATCTTTACCTAACTAGCTTTGAAATAATTGTAACTGCCCTGTAGACTTACAGGCGGTTGAAATAACCATATCTAAATAATTTGTATTTGAATTTTGTTCTTTTTTTTTGCTGTCTAATACCTTTTTATGTATTCTTAATCCATACTGATAAATTGTATGAAACATGTATAGTCTTCTTTGAAAGTTATGCTTAAGAGGGAAATTGTCAAGGCATTTTGTCAATATCAGTATTTTATTCATCTTTATCTGAATGAACGTCTTTTACGTTTACGTATTGAATTAATTTGTCTCTTAAATGCTCTGTTTTGACGTGCATTTAAGATGCTTTATCATTAAACTATATATATCTAATCTGATTAGGTTTCAACTATAAGGAACGAAAGGTAAAGTGTACAGATGAGAATAAATCTGTCATCAAATCTAGATATAATCTGAGGAAGTACATACCATCCCTTGTTACTTTGTGAAATCTCCTTGGATGTAATCAGCCGTTGGAAACAAATTAACACATATATTAACTCGAGAAATATAATCCTTCTGCAATCAACTATCATATTTCCTATATGTTAAACTTCTATCTTCGAAGCAAAAATAAAATAAAAAATGACAGCATATTATTAATATTCGAGTACAATCGAAAGGATAATATTGGTATAATGCTATTTCCTTCAGTTCTATAAAATATTTAGTGATAGATTATTGGCTCGTACTAGATTAATTAACTTTATGTGAAGTTTGTTAAATAATAAGTTTAATGATTTGTTTTGTTTGTTCGGGGCTATCTGCTGTGTTCACCGGGAAGAATCGAAGCCCGGATTTAGCGTTGTAAGTTTCTAGACTTACTGCTGTTCCACCGGGTACAAGTTTAATAACTTAAGTTGTCTCCAGACTTACCGCTGTCCCACTGGGGGACAAATTTAATAATTTAAGTTGTTTCCTCAGAAATAATACTTGCTGTTGTTTTTTTTTACGTACAAAGATAACATTTCTTAACTACGAACGCAAGAAGGTCTGTATATACTTAATGTCTGAGAAAATAATTAAACTCGAAAGTTACTTTCTGGTCTTCTTGCTATGCTGGTTTCTATCCGAGTTGAAATTTCATTCGTCGTTTTTATTGGCACATTTAGTAGTTACCCATACGGTAGACGTGAGTAAATGCTCTCTAACATATTTTCTATCACATACTTAAAGTATTCAGTCTTCTTGAAACACTGTAATCCCGTGCTATTAATGTATTTTTATAGGATAGTTTAGGTTTATTCGTAGAAAACATTCGGTTTAACCAAGAATATCCATATCTCGCTCAGAACATTTTAGTATTACACATTTAATATAAACATCTTGCTCAGAACATTCTAGTATTACACATTTAATATAAACATCTTGCTCAGAACATTCTAGTGTTACACATTTAATATAAACATCTTGCTCAGAACATTCTAGTATTACACATTTAATATAAACATCTTGCTCAGAACATTCTAGTATTACACATTTAATATAAACATCTTGCTCAG
>NW_013665611.1:1773986-1774826 GCF_000517525.1 Limulus polyphemus
CAGAACATTCTAGTATTACACGTTTAATATAACATCTTGCTCAGAACATTCTAGTATTACACATTTAATATAACATCTTGCTCAGAACATTCTAGTATTACACATTTAATATAAACATCTTGCTCAGAACATTCTAGTATTACACATTTAATCTATCCATTTTGCTCATAACATTATATATTAATATGTTAAGTTTAAGTACATGTTAGAAGTATTCTACCATTGTAAACGTGGCATGTCATTTTATTAATAATAAGCTACTGTGCAATACTAACATTAATTTTTGTTCAAAACTTTGTATTATTGCAAACCTAAATTATAATATTCAGAATGTTATATTACTATACGCTTAAGCTAATTCTTACATTAGTTGTTTAAAATGTTTGGCTTTGTTTTTTAAAGTTAGTAGCTGGAACTTTCATACAGTGATGATTTTAATATTTATATGGTGAAATCATCTAATATTTTGCAGTTCCGTCTAAGAATTTATTTTATTCAAATACAAACTTACTGTTCCTAAAATCGCATTCGTACATAAATTTAACAACATAGGTTCATTAATTGTTGGTTTGATTTAGAGCAAAGCCACATTAAGCTAACTGCGTGTCCCCCGCGAAAAATCGAACCCCCGGATTTTAGTGTTATAAGTCCGTAGACTTACCGCTGGTCCTCCGGGGGACAGGTGCAATAAACAAAGCATTCTGATGATAATTCTGTGGATTATGTGAAAATAAATGCCAACATGTACTTGATGCTTACTAAATACTAGTGGTCCGGCATGGCCAGGTGGTTAAGGTGCTCGACTCGCAATCTGCGGGTCGCGGGTTCGAATCCCCGACC
>NW_013665611.1:1775136-1778038 GCF_000517525.1 Limulus polyphemus
GCTTTGCGCGAAATTCAAAAACAAACAAACAAACTAAATACTGTAAAGTTTAAGGTTTTAAAATAACCTGGGCTTACGAAGAGTTTTAAAAACTTCGCTGTTGCATCGCAGAAAATGTAGCTATGTTTCTTCTAATATGTTACAAAACTTATTTTCAACAGAAAAATGTGTTGAAACCCGTAGCTTAGCACCGGAATTTTTTACAGCTGAAATGAGTTTCTTACCATCTACAGACTTCACTAATCTCCTTCAAAAGTATTTATAAACTTTGGTTGTTATCGTTGTTTGATAAGAAATATCATAAAATTGTTTCTTTCTTGTTTTTAATAATGCATTGATTTAAGTGTTATGAAAGATTTAGAAATTTGTTATTGTTCCACGATAACACCTATTCCACGCTTACCAAAGGTTTATTGTTGTTTTTTACAGTTAAGCACAAAGCTACACCATAGGCTATTAGTTGAGAAATCGTCATCCATAACAGACTAATATCAGCACAGTTAAGTTCTGGGTAACATATATATATATATGTTTGTTTGTTTGTAGTTAAGCATAAAGCTACACAAAGGGCTATCTGTGCTCTGCCCACCACGAGTATCGAAACCCGGTTTCTAGTGTTATTATTCCGTAAACTTACTGCACTGTGGAACACTTACCCAAGGATACTCGTATAAAACACCATCCTATATATTATTTAAATATATTAAACGGCTTTTGTGTATATGTATAATATTAAAATTGAAAGTAATACAACTTTCAATGTTTGCACAATTTATTAAAATAGGGTGCAGCTCTAAAAGGAGAGACTCTACACGTTTCGATGGCGTTTTATGCCACCACCATTAGAAATAATAATTAAACTTGGAACTGACTTGTGTAGCTACATCACTACTAATTTACATTATTTTGAATTACATCTGTAGCGCCATCTCGACTTTGAACACTCAGCTTATAAAACAAATTTCCCTTATTTAATTTCTTCCTGGACTACCATATTTATTCAGAATCATATTTTTGTTTTTCGCAGTTTACACTCATTCTCTTATATTGAATTCCCACTTAAATACGACGTGATTCATCAGGTTAATATTATTGAATACGACGTGATTCATCAGGTTAATATTATAAAATACGACGTGATTCATCGGGTTAATATTATTAAATACGACGTGATTCATCAGGTTAATATTATTCCAATCTCTAAGATGTACTTACTACAGATTCTGCCAGAGCCGATTCATTCACTTTATATTTTTCTTCCTAATTTTTATGTTCCTTAATTCTAGATTTCAGGTTTCTACAAGTTTGACCGATATACACTCGATTACAGACACAAGGAATTTTGTAAATGTGTGTAAATAAGAGTAGGTAACATAATAAAAAATATACATAGATTGTAGTGTAACTTTCTCTCCGCGTTGTAAGTTAAACAATTTATCTCACGGGTATAAGATATAAAGTAGAACAATGAGAATACCTTTTCTGTCAGATTTAACCCCAGTTCGAATTTAAATGGGAAACAATAATGGCTTCACATGGTAACATTATAGTTCTATTTTTTGTTGGTGTTTTTTCTTACGTCTATTATTTTTTGTTATTAAGCACAAAGCTATACAGTGAGTTATATGTTGGCTTCCCCACCGAGGGTAACAAAGCCCGTTTTTTTAGTCTTTTAAGTCCTCAGACTTTTCGATGAGCAACCGAAAAATTAACGAATTGAATTTAAATCTAATAGAAAATAAATCCTAACTGCTGTGTGAATTTTACTAAATGTGCATTTTTCCTCCCAGTATGTATTTTACTAAATGTGCATTTCTCCTCCCAGTATGTATTTTACTTCTCTCTAATTGTAGCTAGTTTGCGTCCTAATTTTATTTATATGTTCTTTATATGCGACGCTTTTTGTTTTGGGCCGAACTGTGTAAGAATACATAGGTCATGTTATAATCGAAGGCCTGCCTTCTCGCGTTAAAGTTCTTAAACGTGTATGATCTACTTACATTTTATCAAAAATTATGCAATCAGCGATTTTGTCTTCGAGCTATAGAGTAATGGTACTTGTAGTACCACCATGTGATAATGCTTTGATCTCGAAATAAGTATATAGCATAAGCTATAGCAGTTCTAGAACATTTGATTTAACTTTGTGAAGATAATTTTATCCGATGAAAGCGTTCGATTATCTTTCGGTTTTTTTTTCTTTTATCATCAGAATAATCTTTCAACTTGACTTTCTTTTGACCTTTTCTCAACAAATATTGATAAATCCAAAATGCTGATTTTTAGACATTTAGAGAAGAACCTGATTGTTTGAAAAAAAATCACGAAAAAACATAAAAAGAAATTTCGTTAAAATTAACTGCTAAATGTATTATTAAAATAATTTTATATTTCATTGTAAATTGATTAATATTATACACTTTTAATTTTATTCATGTCTTAGAATTAGGTATATTGTAAACTCCGTGGTAAACTTGATACAGATTGGCGTTAATAATGAAGGGTGATTTGGCTTAAATACAAAATATTTTTTCACCAAAAATTGCCGAGTCAAATATTGATAGATCTCAATAGACATCAAACCTGACTATTAATTAGACTATGCAAATGAGTTTATAATAATGTAAAAATAATGTTTATTCTGAAAATACAAGTTAGCTCAACGAATTTCATGAGTTTTCTAAAAAAGGTAATATATCTTTTCAGTTACCAAACTCGTCGTTAATCGAGTTCAACGTTCAATATTCGATGACGAGGAACCCACTTTGAGACTAATAATGGCTGGAGACGGCTTAAATGGGTAATGAAGAAAAACTTTAATATAAGTTTAACATGACAGCAAATGTACAACGTTTCGACAAGGTTTTGTCATCATCAAAACCTTGTCGAAACGTTGTACATT
>NW_013665611.1:1778133-1781726 GCF_000517525.1 Limulus polyphemus
CAAATGTACAACGTTTCAACAAGGTTTTGATGATGACAAAACCTTGTCGAAACGTTGTACATTTGCTGTCATGTTAAACTTATATTAAAGTTTTTCTTCATTACCCATTTAAGCCGTCTCCAGCCATTATTAAACGTTCAATATGTTTCACGCCATGTTTCGTTCGTAATTAGTATTATGACGATAAGAGAAGCGTATTGCGAGTGGAAGAAATACGTTCTAGATTCACGAAGTTAAAACTCCCTTCATGTAAGTACTTTACGTATAAAAAGAGAAATATAATAAGATAGAAACTACTAATAGTATACCTCGCTCACTTAGAGAAAGATGTGCTGTTTGCTGAATCGTCCTGTGAGTCTGTCTTTGCAGATCGTTCGTTGCAGCAAAAAAGCACCAGACAATTGTTTAATTAATAGGAAAACTGGAACACCCACAACAGCAGTAAAAATACATTAGGTTACCTCAACCGTCTCGCTAACACGTGTAAAGCAACATCATACGCACCTGACTAACTCGTCTTCAACCGCACGCTATTTACTGACTCGTGGACATAACTTGTAGCGTGAACCCCAACTGCCATAAAAAGCGTAAAACATTTGTTCCTATCTAACCTTGTCATGGCGTATCTGTAAAACCAATCTCTTTTTTGTTAAAACATCATGGAGACGAGATTTTGCGTTCCACCATATATTTGTTCTAACTTATTTTCGTATGTGGCTAAAAATCTGAATTTATTATTTATTACTTTGAAATCAAATAATTAACAAATGCATAAAATGAAAAGTTTTGCCCTATTATTTATAGTTATTAATTTTTATTATTTCTTTGGGTATATGTTATTGTTTACATACACTTTTTAGGGATGTGTATAATAGGTTTATTATATTTTATTCTATTTTCTATATATATTCAATTTTAGAGACACATGACACTTGGTAAATTAACAAAAAAATAGTGTTATTATTAACACCATGGAAACTGTACAAAATCGGTGTTACAGAGAAAAATTTAAGCTTTTGTTCAAAAAGGAAGATATTTTTTTAGTGTAATGAAACAATAAGTACAATTTATTTCTTATCGATTCTTATGACGAATATTTATCTAATCCATCGATTTTGTCGTTTATGTTTTACGTGAATGTAAAATCTTGACATAAAATAGCGTTAGTATCCCTCATTAATTTTTGATGAACTTTTGAATTGAAGTAAACCAGGCTAAGGAGCTTTTAAACCTTGATAAAGGTTTTCATTTATACTTTAATTTGATCATTCCTTCATTTATAGGGTGTAAACTCCGCCATCTTACGTTGTTTGTGTACGCTAGTGAATCGGTGTTGCTTAGTAACCGTTGTCTTGACATATTTCATCTATTTTAACGGCAGAACTGACTAACAATAAGGAAGAATGAAACTCATGTGTATCGTTTCACTAGCAATATTAAAAGCTTCTAAGCTTGATTTCTGATTGTTCAAAACCAAAACCCCAATAAAATAATAAGACATTGTGTTTATTGGTTCGATATCAAATTAAAGCTCATATGAAATATTACGTACATTTTAACTAACCGTGAGCTACTTGTCTGGATTTATACAAGTGGAAATAATATAGCTAAAAAAAAAACCAACTTTCAGGCCTAGCTTAATGAACCTAAGCTAGTTTTGCCACACTACGCTTCGCCTATTTGAAGCAACTACTTTTACAGGCTCATTTATCACGTCGCAGCTGATTCTCTTGGGAATAGAAAAGAGTTAAAATCCAATGGCAGTACATCATATCTTAGGTTCGTAGCCGACACTCGACTGTTGGGAATTATCGAACCAGCCTCACATGTCTTATAGACGCGTTAGAAAGGCATACCTAAAAACAGCTCTTTGTCTACTCCTTTAAGAATAAGAAACTATTTGTATGGTGTGAACGAACTAGTACTTTGAAGACTTGATGGCTAAAAGGTAAAAGTAAAAACAAACAAACATCTTGTTCAAAAAATAGTACAATTGTATGAGATTTGTGTAAGTCTGCCGACGAGTCGATGAGTAAACGAAGGTTACATTCAACAAATGAGAACGGCTCATTTGTAACCTATATGTCAATGGTTGAGTCCGTTGATCATTGTCTTTAAATGGGCAATTGAGTCAATTTTGAATATCTTATTACGCTTCTCTCGTTGAGAAATTTTTATTGAACCATTGAATCAGTTATGGATATCGAACAGAGTCTGTTCGTTGGTGATTATCAGAGAAATAATGAATCTATAATTGACTCAGTCTATAAGAGAATTATAATAGATAGTTTTATGGATGTACAAGTAAGATCCTTTTGCTTCAAATATGATTGGGTGGATATTTGAATGGGATATTGAGTCAGTGTTAAAGATATTGATTACGCTTAGGAGTGATCGAATCAGCTGTGAAAACCGCATTGATTGAGAGTATAAGTAATTTCTATCAGTCGTGAATATATCCTTGAACAACCGTATAACTATTATAATGTCTGATTGATTCAGTTTATTCGTGAACAACACAACGAAAGGTGAATGTATGAATCGTTATATGGAGGTATAAGTCACTGGTTTAAAAGTTTAGTAATTGATTATCCGAACGACACAAGCTATATTTACGCTAATGTGCTCAGAAACACACTTAAAGTCCTTTCAACTTAACTCCATCATTTCATGATACATTCTGGGTATGTTCTTGCAGAAGTCATGAGATTTTTCGGTCTTTTTTGGACTTTTGACAAAATTTCAATATTTTTAGAGTGCTTCTTCGAAGCGTGGGACTTTCTCTCTCTGTTATATATATATATAGAACGACATATACATAAATTTATATTATGTCCAACAGTCAGATCAAGTTAACTTCCCTTTTCGAGGGTAATGACATGAAAGAGTTGGTTAATGAACATCATACAGATATTACCTTCATGTGAACGTAAATTCTATTTTGCAAAGACATTACATTTAAATTTGGTCAGTACATTCATCCTGTCGTAACAGAATAATAGGTTATTCCGTCCTGGCCAAACTAATAAGTGGGATAAAAAGAAGATTTTCTTTGCTAAACACTTGGGTTATCGGGTTTCTTGTTTAGTGATTTGTATATATTTTTGCATTAAGTGGTTTCTGAATATCATAAAATACTGTTTCAATTAGATCTTTTCTTATATATTCTTATTTGTTTGTATTAGAGCCAAGTCACATTGGGCTATCTGCTGTGTTCACCGCGGGGGAATCGAACCCCGGATCGTAGCGTTGTAAGCCCGAAAATTTACCGCTGTCCTACAAGGGATTTTATGCTATATATGTATCCCGAACTTCTATTCATTGAAATGCTCTATTTTTTTTAAACCCATGATGAGAAACGTAAAATACGAACTACTGATTTTCGAACTGATATATTTTCGATACCTCACTAGTATAAAGGTTTGGTCCGATATTTCATTGGTGGTAGTGTCCAGGCTCACTGATGAGGAGTGGAATTCTCCGAAACTAGTCTGGCTCACAGACACACACCCCAATGAAAGAATAGACCATTCCAAGCTTGAACTACTGATTTTGTCTCCTCTCTTTAACCGATTGTTGTATTGGTAGTAAAG
>NW_013665611.1:1782498-1788183 GCF_000517525.1 Limulus polyphemus
AAGAGGAGATTTTCATTAATACCCCTAACAAAACTTGTATTTTAGTGAAGGAACAAAACCAAACAGTAAGTAGAATTTGTAATTTGATGCACGTGTCTTATTGCATCATCCAGTCATTCATATATATATGGCTAATTTTCGGAATCGAAACCTATCGACTAACATGGTCGCCCTTTCAGCCGTGGAGGAGTTATAACGTGACGGTCAATCTCACTAAAAATTAGCAAAAGTTGGAAGTAGTTTATGTTGATTAGCTGCCTTTTTTCTAGTCTATCACTTCAAAATTAGGGACAGTTAGCGCAAATATTGCCCGAGTAGCTTTGCGGGAAACTGAACAAAACAAACGAAGATATGGTTAAAACTACACCACAAAACTATTCAAACTATATTCGTTCGTACGAGGATGGTCTTTCAATGGAGAACACAAAAATAGATTCTGAGAAATAT
Source organism: Limulus polyphemus (assembly GCF_000517525.1). Classification (NCBI taxonomy): domain Eukaryota; kingdom Metazoa; phylum Arthropoda; class Merostomata; order Xiphosura; family Limulidae; genus Limulus; species Limulus polyphemus. Next base: position 1,782,946 of record NW_013665611.1, read on the forward strand.
AGTTATTAATAGAATAAACCATCCACTCCAAACACCTTTAGACACAAACTTAACAGTAGAGGGCGCTTCTATCAATACACTTCTAAATACATGACTACAAATAAAGATACTAATACAAGAAAGTCGTTAGAAGAATATTAAGCAAGGTATTCCAATCTTTTATGTTAAAGATTCGGTGTTCATTTTGTGTGTTTTTTTTACAATTTCTACTCGTAAAAAAAAAGAAGTTAAATACGCTAATTTTTTCTTTGTCTTTAAGATTATTTAACTTTATCAATAGAACAAAAACGGTAATATTCTTCGTTAACCTTAGAATTGATTATGGGGAAAGGAGTCATATGACTTTGATGATTAACACATGAGTCATACACAAAAATAAGAATGTAAGCAAAAATCTCATCAGTGTTACAACCCTATGTGAAATCACACATTATTTCCAATGTATTTTACATGAAATGATTGATTTCATCCATTTTTTACGGTATTTTTAGACGTCAGTATTTTAACTGGCAAAACATAATATTTCTTAATATGGTGAATTTATGGACCCCCACCGGTAGTGAACGATATATAGACAAGTAGATTATTTGAAGGTTAAGAAAATATACAAATATAATTCGATTGCGTATTATTATATAATTTATATGATCAGAAGAGATATTTACAACCGACCAAATTGTGTACCATTAAGTTAACATATGATCTCGGCATGGCCAGGTGGTTTTGGTGCTCGACTCGCAATCTGCGGGTTCGAATCCCCGTCACACCAAACATGCTCGCCCTTTCAGCCGTGGGGGCGTTATAATGTGACGGTCAATCCCACTATTCGTTGGTAAAAGAGTAGCCCAAGAGTTGGCGGTGGGTTCCCTCTAGTCTTACACTACTAAATTAGGGACGGCTAGCGCAGATAGCCCTCGTATAGCTTTGCGCGAAATTCAAAACAAACAAACAAAGTTAACATATTTGCTCAATATTCTAAAATATCATGACAGTAAAACAAGTATTAAAGTAATATGGTGTTCATAATGTATAAATATGTATTTATGTTTCAAGTTAAAAGAAAAGGCTGAGATATACTAAAAAAGCTGAAAATACCTTAACGTTAATTCAGTTTTTAAGAACATGATGCTATATTATGCAATTAAGGTTTGATAATTCTCATTTTAATTACGAGTGATAATTTCACGGACACTAATCTCTCCATTCAGCAAATAAAAGTATTTAAAGTTTATCTTTTAAATGTGAAAGTTAAACATGCGAGGATGAAACATATTGTTCAGAGTAATATTTGAGAACACTTTGAAAGACTGTCTCACATTTTTGATAATCGGTAAGTTTACGATATATGTTTAAAACCATTTTACACTCATGGTCATTGATTTCAACAACAGATCGTAAGGGTTGTAAAATAGTATTATAAAATACTTGGAAGAAACAAAAACAGCATACTCATAATTAACTATAGTGAACACAGCAACATAATTGATCTAAATTTTTCAAAAAAGTTAAGTTTATATACGAAAAAACGAGTCCCCAATATCAGTCTGATAAAGACGTTTTATTTAGGTTAAAATAAAGGCTAGTAAGACGAATCATGATGAAAGATTTCATTATAATGTTTGATGATAAGGTTGTAGCAAGTAGCTATTTGACAATGTTGGGGTTGTACAATCTTCAACGTCCTGGTCGATGATACGTAACGACAGGTGAACACAACAGAGCATTGTTCATCTACTGCTCAGACCAGGCTCTGAAAAATAATACGCCGCGCAGCAAAAAAGTAACAAGGAACACGATTAAGAACGTGGCATTTCAAGTCTCGTGTTTATAATCCATATATTTTAAAAGATCTTTTAAACTATTTCCGTGATGTTCAATACAATAACAATCCTATTTTAAACTCTCTTAATCGTGGCATTATCAATGCTTAGTTTGAGGACGAATTAAGTCACAGAAAAGATGTAATTTCTGTTTGGGAATAGAAACATGTATTATCTCCTTAATCTCTTACAATATTAGTATGTATAAACGTTTCGAATTGTTTTATTAATTCTCTGTGTTAACTATGTGTAACGTATGTATATCACAGATAGTCAGCAAAGGAACGTGTTTAGCCAGCCACTGTGATGCGTGTTCATATCTCTACTGACTTACCCATAAAGCTAGGAAGTAAATCCTTCAAAGTTATAGAGTATACATCCTAGTGAGGGTATAATATAAAACTGGTTAAGGCTTCTGCAGTTTCCTTTAGAGACGTGAGTGTTGATAAGGTAAGCTTACTTCACAAATGAAATAACCTGTTAACCGATTGCTTTATTTACAGTGTACTTGATATGATGATGACAGCCGTTTTCTGGTAATTGGTCTCACCGCTGACGTAGAAGTGTATTTGATAGTCTGGAAAAAAATTGTCTGTCATTATTTCCGTTCAATGTATATTACTTGCAGGATACGGTTTAAAACTTAAGTTTTTGTTCCCTTATTAAAATATTAATTCTCTTGTTTTCCATCAAGTTATATTATTTTTCCAGTTTTTTCACTTTGCGTCAGATTAAACTGTAATCAAATCTTTCACGCATATCTAATTTGTTTTAGTTGTTTAAAAGATAAAAAATAGCCTATCATATCATAAGAAAAAAACAGTACAATTATGATATTTCGATCTTGGTCTGACTAACACAGGAAACAAAATTTACACTTTAATTAATCCTACAAAGAAAACATTTCACTCCTCACTACAAAATTCTGAACAATATATATATATTGAAAACAGTTTCTGTTAACATACAAATTATAGAAAAGAAGCTACTGCTCTAGTATAGTGGTAAAATTCCTAGTAGTAACATTAAAACAAATACAACTTGTAGAAAAGAAGCTACTGCTCTAGTGTAGTGGTAAAATTCCTAATAGTAACGTTAAAACAAATACAAATTATAGAAAAGAAGCTACTGCTCTAGTATAGTGGTAAAATTCCTAGTAGTAACGTTAAAACAAATACAAATTATAGAAAAGAAGCGACTGCTCTAGTGTAGTGGTAAAATTCCTAGTAGTAACGTTAAAACAAATACAACTTATAGAAAAGAAGCTACTGCTCTAGTATAGTGGTAAAATTCCTAGTAGTAACGTTAAAACAAATACAACTTATAGAAAAGAAGCTACTGCTCTAGTGTAGTGGAAAAATTCCTAGTAGTAACGTTAAAACAAATACAACTTATAGAAAAGAAGCTACTGCTCTAGTGTAGTGGTAAAATTCCTAGTAGTAACGTTAAAACAATTCACTTTAATTATTTTTGAAATATTGGTATCATCACCTTACGTTGAGGTCCAAAGACAAGCTGTGTGGGCGTTAACTTCGGATACGTTGGAGTGTCTTTATAAAATGCACCTAGTGACACAGCTGCTTGATTTGGAGTATCCTTATAGCGTTCTGGCTATAAACTCCACAAGGTGTTTGACATTTAAACTATGTCTGTAATGTATTGTAAATGCATAGAACTGAGTTTCGGTTTCCACTTCGAACTTAATATTCTGTAAAAAGTGTGATAAAGCACTGTAATTTGTGCACAGTCTTAATATTTTGACCAGAAGGTGAAGTGGACAAAAATCTTTAATAGTAGTTTCTTTAAAAGTTTAAAATATAAAATGTTAACGAAATATCTAATTATCAAAAAGAACCTTTATGAGAAACTTGGTTTTGAGTACCGAACTAGAAAAAAAAAAGGTTTAACACTTGTATATCTGAAAAGTCGAAGACGAAAAGGTTGGAAAAAAACAAATATTCCATTTTAACCATAAAGAATTTCCAGAGATTTTCAAGACCATTACATTAACACTTGTATATCTGAAAAGTCGAAGACGAAAAGGTTGGAAAAAACAAATATTCCATTTTAACCATAAAGAATTTCCAGAGATTTTCAAGACCATTACAAGATATATCACAAGAATTAGTAACTGACTTACATACATAACCCTATGAATACAGGCTGGGTGGAATCCACCCAGCTAGTAACCACGAAAATATCCATGAGAGTAATTGTACTATAATATTTGTTAATTTACGCGAATCTTTAGAAAATTTGGCATATTATTAGTAAACATTACAAGGCTTTCATATGCAGGTTTTAAATTAAGTATTAAGATTTTTTGTATTAAAATTTTGCTCGTGAAATTGTTCTTCCAAAATGTTTTAATATACTTTTAGATCGAGCGTAACCCAAAAGTTAGTGTGCCGGACTATGGAGCTGAAATTCTGTGGTTTGTTTGTTTGAGGTTAAGCACAAAGCTACACATTGAGCTATCTCTGCTCTGCCCACCATGGGTATCGAAACCCAGGTTTCTAGCATTGTAACTCGGCAGACATACCGCTGTACTACTTGGGGGGGGGAGAGATTTTGTGGTTCCCGTTATCGCAAAAAAAAAAAGTTGAGCTCCGCACTTTAAAGTCGTGGATGCATTATAAGTATAACAATCAAATCCCACTATGTGATCTGACAAGAACATCACTAGAGTTGGCAGTGGGTGGTGTTAATTAGTTACCTTCACTCTTCAGAATTAGGATGACGAGCGCAGATTGCCTTCGTGTTGCTTTGTACGAACGTACATGCAATCAAATATACCTTTGAAAGTCGCTAAATATTTATCTAGAAAGTTTTTGTGATCCGTTAGATGGTGCCACGAGTTGAGCTCTTGTACGAACTTTTTTCCTGTATTCCCTTATAAAATTAATTTATCTAAGCTACGCAGGCAATATTAAGCCAACTTACGTTATTTAAAAAAAAAAATGTTGAGAAACAGAGTTTTTAGCCCTAACCACATGATCGCAAAAAATTTGAAATAAGTTTCAAGTTCTCATTTTCTATAACTATTGTTGGGCAGATATAAAAAAAAGGAAGCATTGAACGCTTATATACTTTGACATATCTGGCCAAGTTCATAGACCTTCAAGGATTATCGGAGTTCTATGTGCAAAGATTAACTTAAAGTAGACCAAGACACAACTTTCTTTCACCCAAGGAAAGAAATCACAAACAATAAACCAGAATCACTCTATTTAAGATATCAAGACAAATAAACCTGTTTTGAAACATTGAGTTTTCCTTACTTAGAGGGACCGGCATTTCCAAGTGGTTAAGGCCCTCGACTCGCAATGTGGGGGTCGCAGGTTCGAATCCCCATCACACCAAACATGCTCACCCTTTCAGCTGTGGGGGCGTTATAATGTAACGGTCAATCCCACTA
>NW_013665611.1:1788595-1827548 GCF_000517525.1 Limulus polyphemus
ACACTACTAAATTGGGGACGGCTAGCGCAGATAGCCCTCGTGTAGCTTTGCGCGAAATTCAAAAACAAACAAACAAAAAACAAACCTTACTTAGAATAAATTTGAAATACTGTAATTCTATTTTCCTTGGCCAATATCCATACAACCAACATTTTTCTTAATGTTAGGTTGCTCACATATTTCATTTTAAGTGTTTAAACTTCTTTCGTGACCTTGAAATTGTGTATATCTTTTAAAATACACTTGGTAGCAGAGTGCATCACCGTTACTATGGCAGCAAAGTGCATCACCCTTACCATGACTTATTTTCTTTCTGTAAAATCAAATGAAACACTTAGTTGTATACCACACAAGCTGTTGTCCTCCTCCCTGATGCCTCAGCAGTAAGTCTGAGAAATTATAAATCTAAAAATCTGATTTTGATACCCCTGATGGGCAAAGCACAGATAACCCATTGGGCAGTTTTATGTTTTCTGTTTAACAATCCGCAAGCATAAATTGTTAAATACATAGTAATTTTACATGTCAGAAACCTAATGCTATTATGGAAAACCAAAGATGATCCATTCTATTACATCTTACAACCCGCCCTGTAAATATACAGTGCAGCAAAGTAACAAGGCAGAATGGTACTCATGAGGGTTTTTTATAAGGTTATAGAATGATCCTGGTAATCCTCACCATAATGCTTCTGAGACAGCGTCATAAATTTATATTAGTACATAAACATAACACAGAGGATTTTGGTTTTCTATAGACTAATAACATTTTATCAGGATTATAATTCTAATGTGTATAAATTTATGACTATATCAATAATTTTGTTTGGCACACTCTGAAATAAACCATGACATTATTAACAGAATACTAAGCAAAACATATATATCTAACTAAATTCAAATAGTCTGAAATCAACAGAAAGAATAAAATGAATACATTTCAAATGTAAAAAAAATATATATATTAAGTAGCATGTATAGTTAGCTTATAAATGTTGTACAAGTTAAATATTTTAAACTTTTTCACCTGCAAGACTATCAAACTAGGATATGCGAACTTATTCAACCCAAAGAGTAAGACAACGTTTTGTTATTTTTTAAATATAACTATTTGTTCTGGACAAAACTGCAACCTTAATCCTTCTAACCTGTATCGTAGCAAGACAACGTGAAATAGTGTTGAGCTGGAGCTTTCCTTCGACCTGAAAGCTGACTAATATTGTTAAAGCCCATCCATTGGCGCTTAGCGGTTATCACTTTTTCAATCCAATTCGATTATCGATTCGATATTTGTAAATAAATATACGACCGACATCATGCTGTCAGATACGTGTTAAAAAATAGTTTGAGTTTGGTTGCTATTAAGCAAAAGGCTACACGATAGACTATTTTTGGTTTGTCCACCAGAGGTATTGAAACCCGAATTGTTGCGTCGTAAGTCTGCAGACTTACCGCTTAGACACTTAAAATAAAATAAAAAAAATCAAATGTATACTTCTACAACAACTGTATATTAAGCCATTTTTAATTATAATCACTATAATGTAAACGGTAAGTAATTAATTATAGCTATATTGGATTTATGTGCTTTTAAATCTATATATATGCATATTTATAAAGTTTTATTTATGTATTTATGAAACATATTTTTAAAGAAGAAATAAATTTGAATTTGTTTGGGATATTAGCGCAAAGCTACACAAAGACTACTTACGCTATCCGTCTTTAATTTGTAACTGATAGTAACCGCCGCTAAGTCTCGACCTACTCTAATGGAATAGTGGGATTTGACCGTTGCAGTTATAACGCACCCACTTCCCTCAGGTGCGGAACGCGATTTTGAAGCAACAGGACACTTCGGGGCACTAGAAACTAGGCCACATCTGGCCCTGGAATGAAAGAAGCAATATGAAACAACAAGAAAACTGAACTCTCCTTAAGTGTTATCAGATAACATCATGTTTGCGACAGCTAACGTCATGTTTGTGTATCAAAATTTCGTTTTCTAGAAACACCTGATAAACAAAATCTCAATGAAATTAGATTTTTTTTTCAATAATTACTCATAAATATGGAAATAAAAAATATAAAGTTGACACTAGGGAGTGAACTAATTGGTATAAAGTTTATTTGTTTATAATTTTCGGGCAAAGCTATAATTACAGCCAACTTACACCCAATAGTGGGATTTGACCGTTACTCTTATTTCATGCCCACGGCTCCAAAGTGTAGAGTGTGTATTTGTGACAACGGGACGCGAACAATGAACCCTCTGATTCATAGTCATGGCATGCTAACAATTACACCACGTGGGACTCTTGGAATGAAAGGCTTTCTCATTTAATATTCCATAATTAGATATACAATTCCTACTTATAACTTTATACCAGCATGGATTAGTTTTGGTTGGTTTGTTTGTTCTTGAATTTTGCGCAAAGCTACTCGAAGACTATCTGCGTTAGCCGTCCCTAATTTAGGAACAGTAAAGTAGAGGGAAGGCAACTGGTCAAGACCGCCCACCTCCAACTCTTGGGCTTCTCGTTTACCAATGAAAAGTGGGACTGATCGACCGTCTCATTATAACGCTCCCCGTGACTCAAAAGGCGAGCATTTTCGCTTACGGGATTCGAAATTGAGACCTGACAAGTATGGATGTGACATGAAATATAACATTTGCAATAGGTTTTAAAATGTAGGAAACGTCAAGAACGAGCTATAATGTTGTTATTATTAAGCTTATCGTGAAATTAATGATACCCTTGAAAAGAAATTAACATAAAAGACCAGCTACTATAGTGAGTTAAAAGAAGAACGTTTTATTTATATAACGTTTCGGTCTTCTTTATTTTATAATGGTCGCACAGACGACAGAAACGTTATGCAAATAAGATATTCTTCTATAAACCCTCTGTAGCAGCTGGTCTTATAAGTGTATTGTATATTAATTAGTGGGATACGCTAAGCTTACAACCTTGGGCACATAGCCTGGTTACCATTGCTCCCGCTACAGTTAACGTTCCCCGTCTGGCTAAGCCAACAATGATGTACTATATTTTCTTCAACAAGCATCTCAACTTTAACCAATAGGTACAGTACACTAATATGTCACACATAACAGGCATCTCAACTCTAGCCAATAGGTACAGTGCGCTAATATGTCACTCATAACAGGCATCTCAACTCTAGCCAATAGGTACAGTGCGCTAATATGTCACACATAACAGGCATCTCAACTCTAACCAATAGGTACAGTGCGCTAATATGTCACTCATAACAGGCATCTCAACTCTAACCAGTAGGTTCAGTACGCTAATATGTCACACATAACAGGCATCTCTCAAAGTATCATCAATTTAATAATTCGTTATCTTGGTAACAAAAATCGAAACAGACAAATCTGATTAATCTTGCAAATCTACAACAAATTTTCAAATACTGAATGTATTTGAATTTCACTTGTATCCAAAACCTACTTATTAAACTATCATTTGAGTATTGCGTTCATGACATTGTATTTTAAATATAATAACGACTCATACTATGTGCCCCCCCCCCAGTGTCACACAGCAGTAAGTCTAAAGATATATAACGCTAAAAACCGGGTTTCGTTACCAGCGTTAGGCAGAGCGCAAATAGCCCATTGTGTGGCCTTTTGCTTAACAAGAAACAAACAAACATAGTATACACATATTAGTATGTAAAATAACGTTTTTGGCTATTCATGTAGGCAATGTAGAGGAACTAGGCTATTCTAAATATATATATATATTTGATTCAAAATTTTAACGCAAAACTATGTAATGACGGTTTGTTTTGTTTGCGTTAATAGACTAGAGGGAAGGTGGATTTTTGCGACAATGGATCGTGAACTATTGGATTCACGGTCGAAACACACTAACCACCAGTTTATGGCTGACCTTCTGATACGAAACAAAATGAACATTTCCGATTACAATATAAACAACAAAAATAAATAGTATGACAACTAGCAACTTCGATATAACGCATATATTTGCCCTCTCCCTATCCCCTGCCCCGGTGGATAAGCTGTAAGTTTATGGACTTATAACGCTAAACTCCGGCGTTCGATTCCCTGTGGGGGACAGAAAGCAGATAGCTCAATGCGTGACTTTGCGCTAAAACAAAACAAACTGATGTAAAAATTTCGTCTAACTTGATAATATGTGTTACCAATGGCGTAAGCTATAGAACCAGTCGGAAGTGCTTTATAAACCAATATATGGGGTAATGGAGAGTCATTAGTACTTTAGTTAATATTTAACGACGTTTTTGGTTTTGGAGCAAGAATCTAACGATTTACTTTTTATGAAAATAAAGTATCAACTTATTCATCGTAACCAAGCATTTTGTTCAACTCTCATTGGTTTAATGATCTTAAGGATCTTTAATTAAAGTGATTAAACTAAACGTTCAATGTAATATAATGAGTACTTTTGAGTCATAATTTTCCTTGTGTTGTTTTTGAATGTTTGTTTACATAACAAAATAGTCCTTAGTTTTACCTGATCATGCTTGAATCATCAGCATAGTTTGACAATACAGGTTAGGGTGTCATGATGGTGGTGCCCCCCCATGGATCGGCGGTACGTTTAAGGACGTACAACGCTGAAAGCCAGGGTTCGATTCTCCGCGGTGTACAGAATTCAAAAGATTCATTAAGAAACAATAACAAGTCGTATCAGTTGTGCGTGTGGGAGCTAAACTAAGTACTGCACCAATTCTTAAACACAGTTTGTTTGTTTGTAGTTTAAGTTTTTTGTTTGTAATTAAGCACAAAGCTACACAATGGGCTATCTGTGCTCTGCCAACCACGGGTATCGAAACCCGGATTCTAGTGTTGTCAGTCCGGAGACATATCGCTGTGCCACTGGCGGGCTGTAGTTTAAGTATAAAGTTACACAAGGGGCTATATGTGCTCTGCCCACCACGGGTGTCGAAACTCGGATTCTAGTGTTGTAAGTCCGCAGAGTTCTTGAATGAAAGAAAGGTTATAAGGTCTTTTCCAATCAAACAACAATTTTAACAATAGCTTAAAATGAGGTAGAAAAATACATATTTTGATTCAGATAATATACCTTTAAGAGAAACTACTAATTTTTAGGATATTTATTTGCAATTAATGTCGTATTGAACTTTAGATAGATTGAGTATTGATGGGTTTGTTTAGGAAATATCAGCCTGAAACCATAACAAAATATTACTTTTTGGAACGTATCCCACTTTTGTAAGTAAATAAATTAAAAACTTAAGAGCTTTAAGTGTGTGAAATTAAATTTATTTAAAGGAATACGTATTATTTTTAAGTAAATCGTATTTTCTTCTCTTGAAACTGTTGAGTTTTTAATTAATTTAAAACAAAATATGTTTCCCACAAATATGTTATTGTTGTTGCTATTTCTTTGGTCAAATAAAAATCATTATGCAGTAATTTTCATTTTTCTTCCCGAAATATGTGTCATGGTTATATTAACTTTTTTAAATATAAAAACAAATACATAGAGAATTTTCATACGTGTAGACCAAATACATATATATGTTACTGATCAGACCATCTGGAACAGGTGGAAGTTATACATGTACCATTACGTACGTATACAGAAGTGTGGTCCAAGTTACATAAAGGTTTTCTGGGATAACAGGTGTTCTAAAGCTGTAACAGTGAATTGGCAAACACATCATACAAGTCACATGTAAGGTTTATTTCAATACTATGATTTCAAGGCCAATCTTTGAAACTATATCAATTTCATCCAGTATAAAATGTGGGTCAGAAGAATCTTTTAGATTCAATCTGCTTAACATTTTAATGGATTGTTAATACAGTATTAAGTTTTAAACTTTAGAATTTTATTTATTATATCTTAAGTTGGGACTTAATTATGTTCTGTTACTAAACAACATTGATTTCAATTAATTTGTAGGCTTAGTTAGAAGTAAGGAAAGTGGCATTCATTCATGTAATTATGAGTGTCCAGACTTTGGTTAATCCTTTTCGCTACTTTTCGCTACTTAATTATGTTCTGTTACTAAACAACATTGATTTCAATTAATTTGTAGGCTTAGTTAGAAGTAAGGAAAGTGGCATTCATTCATGTAATTATGAGTGTTCAGACTTTGGTTAATCCTTTTCGCTACTTTAAAAACTGAATTATTATGCTGTCTTGCAATGACAAAGGTTTATGAACACCTTCTCTAAACGTTGTACAACCGTACATTACTTTATTACTTTTACAGCCATTTTACAACTGGAAGTTTATGAACTCCTTCCTTCCCTTAATGTTGTAGAACTGTATATTGTTTTATTACTTTCTTCACTATTTTACTCTTAAAATTTTATAACCACTCTTATAGATACCACTGTTTACTTACCCACTTGATCAATAATTCACTTACTGAGTTCCTGATTATTTTACTAGCTAAAATTCAGTAAGATAAACTTTTCCTAACATCATATACTTTTATGTTAGAAAATTAGAAAATTTTAGAAAATAAAAAAGCCAAAGATTTGGTACACAATCGACACTGGTCATAATCTATAGATATATACAAATATACATATATATAAGAAGAACGAAACGAGCTATAAACACAAAAGTACAAATCTTTCTTTAGTGCTATGTACACAATCGTTCTCCATTCTTTCTTGATTAATATCAGCAACACTGTGAACAATTATTCTATACCAATTTCATAGTCGCAGTGCCTTTTAAGTATCGAGTTTATTTGTTGTTATATTTATTGAAGTGCCATCTAGTTTAAACTATGGGAAATAAAATAATGTTTTGGTTTTACGACAAAATAAAAGTGTGTAATAACGAAAATAGCAAGCGCATTTGTAAACCGCTGAATTTCCTATCCGGCTGAACATATTTTGACAAAATTATTATTAATACATTTTATGGAATGAACTTAGAATTCTCACGCTATTTTGTGAATTTCGATATATTTCTTTATTTTTTGTGATACATCAAATTAAACACATGCACATTTTTGTAATATTCAAAATGATACACTTAGTTTTCGACAGTTGTGTATCATAATAAGTTGAGCAGATGTAGACGAAACAGTTGCTTGTAAGGTATGCAATAATATCATCTTAGTTATGTGGCAAAATGAAATATTTAAATGAAATTTAGTTGAATGGGCGGCGTTCTCTACACTTGTGTTTCTACAACAGGCAGCTGCCGTCCATTCAACTAAGTTTCATCATGAATACTTTACCTAAACAATCTACCAAAGGAGTATCTATAGTTTATAAAATTTCTAATAACACGTGAGCGCTCAATACAAGAATTAGTGTACAAAAGTTTGAAATTAACTCTGAGTTCTAAGAATATCCTCTGTATTTTCCGATATTACTTTTCGTGTTAAAAAAATCTACTTATAGTTTCGTGATCAATCAAGCTAAATCTGTAATTATTTGATATGATTTGTTCTTTCATATTCACCTTATTTATACAGTTAAGAATAATTAGTCCCCTAGTAGGTCAGCGGTAAGTTTGCGTACTTACAACGCTAAAATTTGGGGCTCGATTCTCCTAGTGCACAGAGCGCAAATTGCCTTTTGTTTAGATTTGTGCTGAAACAAATATGTGTCTATTAAAGACATATGTCTCCATCTGTTGTTAAGTATTGTAATTAAAATGTTTTTATAAACGTAAGAGTTATAGTTAAGTTGTCTTAGGCTATAATACTGTAACATTTCATTTGATATAATTCGTCTGAACCTTGCACGTTTATGATTGTGTATAAATATTCATAACTCTTTGCTTCTCAGCTACACCCTATAAGCGCATTCATAATCTGGTATTTATTAATTTTTCAGTTTTGAACAGAATTACAAATGTTAATAGGACCACTTAAATATTATTATACAATTAACAAGAGATAAAATGAAATATATAAATAAGATACGTAACTAAAAAAAAGTCATAGCTATGTACATGCACGTAGCTAATGTGCTGATTTTACACAAACTTAATCTAATTGCATTTAATTAAATAGATTAGGTTCGTTTATTTGCACCATTTGGCAGTTATGTACTCCACTCGCAAATGTTTCTTTGTAGAATTATATACGCAAGAGTAGTAATGATATAAACTACATGAAGCAAGTAAAAGTAAAATATTTGTAAGATACAATTCTCTATACTTTCGACATAAACATAAAGTTAGGGCAAAAATTGTATTTCAAAAAAAAGAACTAAACAGCAAGTTTACAGTTAGAACTTAAACAACAGTTTGAAATTGAGGTATATTTGCCAATAAAGTCAAAAAGAGATATAAAATCTAAGAAAACCTGCAACGTTAAAACAAAGAATGAATTATTATTGTCTAATTTTTATTAAAAGATCAAGTTTATTTCAACCTTATTAAAAATAGAGAGAGAGAGAAAATTGTGGACTAGACTTAGGCCTAATTTCAATTCAGTATGGTTGAAATTCAAAACAGACTCAACAACATGAACGTAGATTAAAAAAATATTGTAATACTATTTTCTGGGATTTTCGTAATATTGTTTCTTATGGACTATTGTTTTCTGGGTAATACTATCAGCCCTGGAAATAGAAAGATAGATCTTTTTAGGTATGTCAAACATCACGTTTCGTACGATGAATAATGTAGCGTTTCAGTATGAAGCGTTTATAGTCGTGTATTTACGTAAGTTTTTAACTTAAGAATCATCAGAAGAAGAACAACGTTACGCCAGATTTACTGAAATAATGTCATGATGAGGGGTTAATAAAATGGTTCTTATGTAAAATATCAGTCTTCTTCTTCTGTTAAACAAGTTAGGTTGCATAATTATAGAGATAGATGTCTCTGTATTATTACTTTGTAACGACTGTAAAGTCCCACCCATGGACTAAGTCCACGGGCTGCCCATACACCCGTTATAGGTGGCGCAGTCGGCAGGACATAATTGGGGCACATCAACAACAAGTTGTGAGAAATAAGGAATATAGTAGAATAAGTTAAAATAAGTAGACATAAGTAATATAAGGAGACATACGACATAGTAATAAGTAAATATGGCTACCACTGGTGATTTAAACCTTACTTCTACCAAAGAAGGCACCGACCAAGGGCTGGCGTGGGAGATCAGCGGGGATGTACTAAAAGCCGGAACTCCTGCCCGAAAGGAACTGGAACTCGCTACTAAAAGACAGTGGTGCACCAGCTGGAACCCCACCAATAACTTGCTATAGACAATTTGTATAGACAACCATGTGAACTGTAATTAAGACAAACATGACGAAAGGCCTCAAGGTACAACATAATCCTTGTAGCTGTAAAAGTTGGGGACACGCGGTAAAGCTATGTTGCACGCTATAACACGTGCACGAAGTACATTTTTCATCAGTTGCTAAATATATTTGCTAATATTAAGTAAAGAAAAATTAAAGTAATATTACAGGCAAAATTAAGTTGCAAGACATTCTAACTTGTAATTAATATCATCTAAGACTTCTTTACAAGATAATATATTCAGTGTAATCCAAAACGACCTCCTACACTTTGCCATTTGGTTTTCCAAGTCTGTCTTCATTGAAAGTTCAGCTATATAGGCTGCAAAATAGCCTCCCACCGGGGATACACATAAATAGAATAAAAATATATATTTTGTGTGCATAATAACTTGTCCATAACACAACTCGAGATCCTTCCTTATGAGATACATAATATAAATTACCAAATGACCTCATATACTTTACCATCTTAATTTTATTTAGAGCTCCGACTTTTTTCTATAAGATTCTTAAATAGCCTCCCACAGGGGAAACACATAGCTATATTACAGAGTAAAAAATACAGGAGTGTGAAAATAGGTAAATGAACCAGTACTGAAGAGAGAAAGGTTGTGATGAACCTGCATTAGCAGGGCCACTAGGTGCAACACACTTAACGAGCGCACTTCGCTTTTACAAGGTCGAATCGATCAAGACGTAGAAAGTTTTATTTAAACGAGGCTGCTAGAATTTGGCCTGGACAGACACTCAAAAAGGACACGTACTAAAAGTCAGAACTACGGTCAGAACCGAATAGGAACTCTGTACTAAAAGATGCTTCGCTGGTCGGAACCCTATCAATAACGTACATAACTACATGAACCTTCTTAAGATAAACGTGACGAAATGCCTAAAGGTAGAGAAAGACACAGACCATATATCTACAACAGTCAGGGTTAACACTAAACGCAGTAAAGACATGTTGCCTCGGGCAACGGGAAACAAAGAAAACTTGTAACACGTGCACAAAATAGTGTTCCATACCTTATATCTACAACAGTCGGGGGTTAACACTAAACGCAGTAAAGACATGTTGCCTCGGGCAACGGGAAACAAACAGAACTTGTAACACTTGCACAAAATAGTATTTTATGATAACAATTGTTAAAACTGAAACGTAAATCATTCGAGTTACATTCCTTTAGATATTTAAATATTTAACATTACCTTCAGAAGAATTTAAGTAATATTATTTAAGTAATTTTTACTTAATATCGACTAAGACTTATTCAAATCATAATGTATTCAATGTTAAAAAAAACTCACTCAATAATATATTCAGAATGATCTCCTAAACTTGACCACTTGGTTTTCGAAGTCTGGCTTCATTAAAAGTTGAGTTTGTTTGTAGTTATGCACAAAGCTACACAATGGGCTATCTGTGCTCTGCCCACCACTGGTATAAAAACCCGGTTTATAGCGTTGTAAGTCCGCAGACATAACGCTGTGCCACTGGGGGGGGAGGCTAAAAGTTGAGCTAAATAAGTTACAAAATAGACTCTTACTGAGGAAAACATAGCTAAATTATAAATAAAAAATATATGTTTCAAGTGCATTATAACTAGTTCCTTGTACCCAGTCGAGGCAACCTTGCATAATAAATAGCTTCACAACTCTATATGTTATAGAGTAAGAAATATGTATTTTGTGTGCATAATAACTTCTCCGTAATACCAATTGAGATTCTTCCTTGTGAGATACATAGCATAAATTACAAAAGGACCACCTAAAATATGTTGATTTTATTTAGAGTTCCGTGTTTTAGTATGCCGATATCCTACCACCAGGAAAACACATAACACTGTAAAGTACAAAAATATATTTTATGCGCATAATAACTTGTCCATAACATTACCTGAGGTTCCTCCTTATGAGATACATAACATAAATTACAAAATGACCTAGAAATTGCTTGGGACTCAAAGAACATAATTCCAGCCTGACTTACGGGACGAAATTAGAAGCTTGGAATAAGAAATTGAGTGTTAGTAGTGTCAAGAAAATCCGTCAGTAGTTGTATTGTTTGTTTGTTTTGAATTTCGCGCAAAGATACACGAGGGCTATCTGCGCTAGCCGTCCCTAATTTAGCAGTGTAAGACTAGAGGGAAGGCAGCTAGTCATCACCACCCACCGCCAACTCTTGGGCTACTCTTTTAGCAACAAATAGTGGGATTGACCGTCACATTATAACGCCCCCACGGCTGAAAGGGCGAGCATGTTTGGTGTGACGGGGATTCGAACCCGCGACCCTCAGACTGCGAGTTGAGTGCCCTGACCACCTGGCCAGTAGTTGTAATTCAAATAGAGAGTACAGAATGTTGGTTGTTAGTTGACACAGGTGCTCGATCTTCTTTGCTAAGTGAAGAATTAGTAGATAAACAACCGACATTAATTGATTTAATTAATTAATTTAAAAAAACAAATTAAAAAAACCCACATTAATTGAGCCTGTCGAAATAAAAAAAGCAGGAATCTACACAGCTGCTTGTATCAGTAAAGTGTCTGAGAGTGTTTGAAAGTGCCGATTAACCCTTCCACTGCGGCTGGGACGTATATTTCCCAGGCACACTGAAAGGATTAAAGTATTAAACATAAATGAGGAAAAAATAATACTCCCTAAGCACATCGTGGTAAATAAAGATAACAGTAGAGAGAACATAGCCACTGTAGAACAACATAACAGAGAACTTAACCAGAAACAGGCATCACAGAGCAGAATAGATTGGAACTCTATCTTAGGAAATGTAGAAGAGAAATATAAACAGAAGTTAATGAGATTTCTAGACGAATATAGAGATATATTCGTAGGAGATGGTTATTCTAATGGATGTACATATAAGGTTAAACATAAGATAGTGTTAAGTGACACTATAGCACAAAGATCCTATAGAGTGCCAGAGTAGCTCATGGTAGAACTAAAGGAATGTATAAAAGAAATGCTTGAACAAGGTGTAATAGAAGAGAGTAGTAGTCCATATGTATCTCCAGTTGTATTATTTCCTGAAAAGAATGGTCGTTTAAGGTGTATTTTAGAAAGGTGAATGGTGTAACAACCAAATACCTCTATCTGTTACCTAATATCCAGACGACACTAGATAGATTAGGTAAAAGTGAGTATGTTTCGTCCATGGATATTGGATATTGCAAAGAGGATATTGGCAAGTAAAGCTCGAGGAAGAAGATAAAGCTAAAATTGCGTTTGTACTGATTTCAGGTTAGGACCAATTTAATGGAATGCCATTTGGTTTATGTAATGCTCCTTCATCCTTTCAAAAATTAATGAATGTTGTACAATTTAGTCTACAGGATTCAGAATGCTTTTGTTACTTAGATGATGTCGTAGGTTTTTCCGCGAGTTTTGAAGAACATTTAGAAAGATTAAACATATTTTTAAGAGGTTATGCAAAGCAAATTTAAAGCTAAAACCTAGTAAATGTCGTTTTCTACGAAAAGAAGTAAAATATTTAGGTCACGTGGTAACTGCAGAAGGTGTAAAAACCTAACCCGAAGAAACTAGAAGTTTGAAAATTATCCTGTACCAAAAACACTAAAACATATCCATGCATTTCTAGGATTTTATAGAAACTTTATTCCACATTTCGCGAGTCTAGCAAAACCCTTAACGGAATTAACTAAGAAAGATGTAACATTTCGATGGACAGATAAAAGGAAAGAAGTACTTGAAAAACTACAAGACTCACTATTAAAGGCACCAATTTTAAGTTACCCCAACTTTAGTAAAACATTCAATTTAAGCTTCGGGTTTTGCTATAGGAACATTTTTGTCTCAATTAGATGAAAATGGAAAGAAACGCTCTATATCTTATCAGAATAGACAGCTAGGGAAAGCTGAGATTAATTACTCTGTAACTGAACAAGAATGCTTAGCTGTAGTGCATGGTATCAAAACCTTCATATGTTATCTGTATGGTAAAAAATTTACCATAATCACAGATCATGCACCCTTGAGATGGCTAATGGCATTTAAAGACCCGTGTCTAGATTAACTAGGTGGTCATTGCTACTGAAATACTATGATTTCGAAATTATACACAGACCGGGTAAAAAAAAATTGGAATGTGGATGCCTTAAGCAGAATTAAAATTGAAAATGTAGAAGACAATGAAAAACAAGCAATTAACAAAATTTCAGAATTACAATCAGAAATTGAGAATAATTATGAGATACAGTGGCTCATGGTTACAACCTACGGTCACGAGGCCCAATAGTGGATCAACCAGAAATAATATTTACACCTAGAACAAGGCGAGTAAGATTTGAACTCCGAGTTATTACGCATACACCGATGTGAAAGTAATTAACAATTACTCAGATAAAATGAAAGCTAGGGTATTGAAAGCATTCGACACTATAATAGATTATCTGAAGAGATATGACTAGGATAAATAGAATAAGATTGTACATAATTTATGTTTAATAATGCAATATGATATTGTCATGCACACTAGTATCAGACATATTCATGGGTATACCAGGATTTTTATGGTACTGGTGTTATGAATTGTGACAGGACAAAACGTAAGCATTGCTCCAGTAGAGAATCAGGTAGGTATGGTATTTGTAGAAGATGGTAATTTTATATTATCTGGACATAAATGGAAAATCGTGATGGACATACCATTTCCGCAGTATGTTCAGTTGTTTATCCGTTCACAAGAAGAATTAGTAACACTCGAGAAATTTCTTATTTGGAACCATATCCACAGACGATTTAACAAAATTAAATAAGAAGGTTGACCAGCAAAGACAAATTTCTAAATAAATGATCCATTTAATAGAAGAACAGGCGACTATAAAGAAGTATTTGAATCAAATAATTGAATTCCATAATAATGAAATAAAAAAGGTATCTAGAACACTAGTGAATATCTCTAACACATTAATAAACAATAGGGTAGAACAAACTGAAATTCATAAGGCAGGAGCTGAAATGCTCGTCTTTAATGTAATAATTAAAAAAAAATCTACAACAATTAGCTTTTACTGTGAGTAGTAGTAGAAAAGAGTTAGCTAACTTAATATAGGCATTGTATGTAGCTGCAGATTGGAAGTTAAGCTCTTATTTTCTACCCCCTAGTAAACTAGAAAGAATATTAGATGAAATCGAAAGAAGATTACCCCACATTTACAGTTTGTAATCCCTACACATAGTGATCAGATCTACATGTGTTATACATGGGCTGATGTAAAAACAGTTACAGCAAGAGATACACTGTGAATGTTTATAAAGATCCCTCTAAAGGTAACAAACAGCATGTTTAACAGACTATATCGAGTCATACCTTCACCATTACCCTTAAATAATTCACTAGCTTTATCTATAGAAAATGAAAAACCATATATAGCAGTTTCTGATGATCAACACACATATCTATAATTAACAGAAGAAGATATACTAGAATGTATAGAAGGGCATATTAGGGTATGTGTTCCTAATTCTGGAATATATTCGGTACCCATAGTAACTTGTAACTATGTCATATTTACGGGTATCAAAAATAAAATAATCGAACTATGTGAGAAAAGGATGAGTATTCCTAAACCAATTTACTTCTTTAAAACTAAGACGCCAGGAACGTGGCTATTTAACGTTAGAACTGAACTAACTTTATCAGTAGTATGCCCAAACTGTAATGTGCATCAATTCGATTATCAGATGGAAGTAATTAAATGAAATGATAGTGGATATTTAAAATTGGCAAGGAATTGTTCAGTACATGGGCGAGGAATAACTTTACTCTCTAGTTTTAGAAGTAAAACTAAGTATATTGCTGTGCAATTAAACTTAAAGATTCCTGATTTACAAGAATTATTAACTGAAGTAGAATCACAATTAATCAAAATAATAGAAGTGAATTCAGAAATTAACAATTAAAAAGCATATTAGCAGAACCACAACATTTTACCCCCTAAGTTATCAAGATTAACAATTAAGGAATTTGAACAGTGTAAAGAACACTTGCGATCTACATCAGAAAAAAAAATAGGTTAGATAACACTATACCTATTAGTACTCCTGATAAGTATAACGTTTAACAAGGCCCGATATAAGCAGGCTTGGATGGAAGTGTTAAAATTGGATGGATTACCAAAATCCAAGAATAGAAAGAGAGCTAGAAAATATTGTAAACATTTGTCATATTTTGAAACTACTGAAGCAGTAGAGTTAAGTGACTTCGAATCACAATATTAAGGAGGCCCCAGATATTTGCATAGATCAATGAGAAAATCGGAATACACAAAAAAAGCAAATCGAAGAGGTTAATAGATTACGAACATAAAATATTAGTAATCAAATTAATAGACAAAATTGATAGGATTAGGTTGATTTATCGTCGAAAACAAGAAACGAGTGCGTCGAAATACTGAAGAAACCGAGAGCGTGAAGAAGAGACCGTGAAACCGAATATCCGAAGCGAATCGAAACGTTAACCTCGTGATACCGACTTACGTAATACAAATCCTACGAAGATCGATATGAAGCGAAAATGAAACAACGCGAGGCGGAAGTGTTATTAAGATACTATTGTGCCAACATCGTGTTCAGCAGTATCGTAGGTCAGATCTGAGATATTTCAAATCCCCCACTTGATACGCTAGCCAATAGACCACGTCAGTTTCTGAAATAAAACTACGAAAATGCAAATAATCACGAAACGAAATTTCAACTAGTACAATATATATACATATATATATAGAGAGAGAGAGTGTGTGTGTTATAATGTGGAGTGAAAATTGTTACATAATGTAATGCTGCACAAATACTTTTTTCCTTCAAAACGGAGGAGAAAATATAGATTGGAAAATAAATAGAGTAAACATTTCGGAGTTAAACTGTTGTAAAAAATTAAATAAAAGCAATATACTTAAGAAACTACATATTTCATTATTTCGTCTTCCTTTTATTACATACTTCAACATCGAACATTTAGAGAGACTTTAGTTCGTTTAGTTTCGTGCTGCCAATACCATACTTCAGCAGCTAGTTTAATAAGTCGATATTCTTCTTTGATAAATATTTCATTTCGTTAAAGAACGTGAAAAACTATAAGAGATAATACAAGAGTTGGAAAAGCAGAGTTGGGTAATTGATCATCTCGTTCAGCATTAAAGTACAGAGTGGCAAGTAACTAGTTAGTGTAGAACCGACTTTGGGTAATTGATCATCTCGTTCAGCATTAAAGTACAGAGTGGCAAGTAACTAGTTAGTGTAGAACCGACTTTGGGTAATTGATCATCTCGTTCAGCATTAAAGTACAGAGTGGCAAGTAACTAGTTAGTGTAGAACCGACTTTACTACAAAAAGTTATCCGAAGTACATGCATACAGAAATATCGTATAGTATAGGCAGGTGCTAGTGACTCCCGATATTGTAATATACGATGGCAGTAGCTTTAGGAACATAGGATGACTTCTAATATAAAGACGAGGGATTGGCTTTGGCTAAAATATTCTGTGAATATCTTCAAAGACAGATTCAAGGAATGATCGCAATTACAGACATTCCGCTGTGCCACTGGGGGGCTAGCTGATAAGAAAATAACCGGACTTACAACTCTACAATCCCGGTTTCGATACCCCGTGGTGGGCAGAGCACAGATATCCCATTGTGTAGCTTTGTGCTTAACTTCAAACAAAACTAAAAAAAAAACTCAAATAAAATAACATAATTTGTATATTATAAATTAAAACAAAGGTTCTCTCAACCGTCGGTCCGCAAAACGGTTGAAAAAAGTATGTTTTAAAATACGGCTATTGAAGTGTATTGTTGAAGTAATTTAAAAGCACTTTAAAAAGTTAATATTGTACAAAGTTGCCCGTGAAATATTGGGATCGGAACTAGCTGGTTCTCAATTTTTAAAACGATGGGAATCAATGGATTAAAACATTCATAGCTTTGAAAGTTATTATATAGTATAATAAGACATAATTTTTTATATTTCCTTATTTTTATAAGAAAACGACAGGATTATTCTTCCTTTAAATAATATTTGATAATTATTACAAAAAAATACATAAAAATAATTTGCTGAAACTAAATCAAAAGTAATTGAGCTGTACAGTAGAGCTATAGCAGTACGCAAACAAAATGTCATTAATTACGTCAATATTACCCACGTAGGTTGGATTTAAGAGTAAAACAATTTGTTTGTTTCTTGTTCAAAGCTAAGTAATAGGTTATACTTGCACTGTCCGCCGCGGGTATCGCAGTCCGATTTTTAATGTTATAAGTCCTCAGACTTACCGCTGAGCCATCAATAGGAGACCGCCAAACAAAGAGTACTCACAATTGAAAGATTGAAACCCACCGAGGGGAATCGAACCTCTGATTTTAGCGTTGTAAATCCGAAGACTCACCACCGTTCCACCGGGGGGACAAGCTGTAAATGTCTTCTGTATACTGTGATGGTTACTGAACGAATAATAAAAATAAATAAATAAATGTATTTCTTATTTTTTTTAAAGTAATTCGGGTTAAAGTTTAACTATCTAGATGACTTTTCTTGGTATATATTTTTGAAAAAACTTGAAGGTTTATGGCTAAGGGAAGGACTCAACCCCTTAGCTTCCATTTTATTCTGTTCATGTTGCTCACGGTATATAGTATAAGAAATCAAAATTATTTTTATCCTTATTTCTTTTGGTTTGTTTGTTTGTTTGAATTTCGCGCAAAGTTACACGAGGGCTATCTGCGCTAGCCGTCCCTAATTTAGCAGTGTAAGACTAGAGGGAAGGCGGCTAGTCACCACCACCCACCTAATAGTGGGATTGACCATTACATTATAACGCCCCCACGACTGAAAGGGCGAGCATGTTTGGTGTGACGGGGATTCGAACCCGCGACCCTCAGATTGCGAGTCGAGCGCCCTAACCAATTTCTTTTGGATGGTTACTGTAGTTGAACTTACGAATAACGGAGTAACTATTTTTCCAGTGTTGTTTCCGAGAAGAAGTAAATCTGTTTTCTTCACCAAGAAAGATGGATCTCTTCCGCCAGCTATAAGTCCAACGTCCGATCCGGATGAGTTCACATGAATAAGTAAGATCCTAGACCTTGAATCCCATTAGCAGTGATCATACTGACATCCACAAATAGACTGTCAAGACAGTTACAACTATTCAATCTCGTATAACTGGCCAATTTATAGAGATGATTAAAATGGGTTCAGTGTATTATTTCCAATTTAACGCTCTTCTCTTCGAGTCTTATCATGGGAGCTTGGTATTCTTGGAAATTAAACAATATTTGCTAACAGATGAAAGCGAAATATTAACACACACAGTTAATGTCAGATGGGTATCCAGAAGATTGATCACCCAGATACTAGAACTACACGGTATTTGTATTACGGTATTTTCATCTTGCATGAGAAGGAAATATGTGGACTGGGAAGCATTTCAAAGTAAACTGACCTGGAATCAAGTAAATATTTTTATACCTTTTAGGCTAGATCCAATCGTAAAGGATAAGTGAAAAGAAAAAAGAAATTACGCCGATAAAAGCGTTTTTTTTACAACTTTTTCTCTAGTTTGATAAGTTGAAACAGTGTTTTAGATATTATTTGGCCTGGAACATTATATAATGTTTGATATTCAGTGTTTAGTACCCTCATACTCTTCCATTTTTTTCATCAGTAAGAATCCTAGAATTTAGTATTAGTCAAAGAACTAAAATTTCCTATCTAAATTCCCCCTGGTGGTTCAGCAGTAAGTCTGAAGGTTTTTCACACTAAAAATCTGGTTTCGATATCTGCGGTGGGCGGAGCACATATAACTCACTGTGCTTAAAAACAAACAAAATCCTATCTGAAAAATAGATAAAAGCACATTAATGAATAGTTACCAACTAAAATGGAAACAAAAGCTAGATTGGTTAATGACCTTTGAATTTGGTTCACAGGTTGAGAGATATTATTCCTTCTAGTTGATTTACTTTTCGGTAGAACGGAGACATGTTATGTGTTAATAGCTGGTGTTTAATTTTTCACAAGACCTAGAAGTTTACTTACAATTCAGCTGTTTGCATAAATCGTTAGAATCCACAAATAAACTATTAACTGGTGTCTGCTGTTTTGTATATGTTTTTCGAGCAATGGGCTATCTGCTGTGTCGACCGCGGGAAATCGAACCCGGAGGACTTTATTTTGTAAGTCAGAGTTAGCTAAATAGTGTCGTCAAAGATATCTATATTTATTTGACCTTTCACAACTTGTCAGGTGATGTCCTTTCCAGGATAGTGTCACTACATAGGTGTTTGAAGGCACTTTCATTATACTGCTTGTATGTTTTTAGCGCAAAGCTACACAGTATACGCTCTGTCAACCGCAGGGAATCGATCCTCGGATTTTTGGCATTGTACGTACGGAAACTTACCGCTGATTTACCAAAGAACTCGTTATACTGAAATTCTGAAATCAAGAACAGTTGTCTGTAAAACATCATGTTCTCCACAGCTTTGAGGCTAAGTAGTTGAATAAGTGTAACAGAAATTATCACAACAGCTAAAGAAATTAAAAACTTTAAATCTGGTGCCTGTGCAGGTCATACTTCTACAAATACCAAAAACAATTATTTTTTTTATCGTTTCTATTTTATGATTTCCAGCAAACAGGCATTTCCTAAGTTCAAACTTTTATGCAAATCAGGCATACAAAGGACATAATAATCTAACATATTCGAAGTTTTATAAAAAGATAAATTTATTTTAATGAGGATTAGTGTGCTATTAAACATCAAATATTTTGAAAGAATAAAAATGATATCAAGTTTGTAGCCCTCCAGTGCCACAGCGGCAAGTCTGTCATGATATAAAAGACTGTTTACTGTAGATAGTGTTAATTGATTTATTTGGTGAGTTAATATTTTATGATTGTTTACTTTTTTTTATAATAAGAGAGTTAAAAAGCAGACCAGTGTTGGAAGTTGTGTTTATAATTCATTGATGTCGCGTGCAATACAATGACATCGAGAATATAGAGATTTTTAGAAGGCGGGCAGACGATTAAGTGAAAAACATATAAATAGTGGGAGACGAGCGGAAACAATAGACAGACAATAGCAGAAGAGAGTAAAGTCACGGCCAAGGAAAAGTTCGGCGAGAAGTTAACTACCAAAGAAGTGATAGGCCTAACGTTTAATATGTTAGGAGATAAGAATAATAATTTATACCATCAAAGCGTGGTTCTAAAGTAATTGAATCAGCCTGAGTGCACTTTGACAAAAGGAACAGAGGATATTTTGAAGAAAGATAAAATGATTACTGGAAGAACAGTATACGACTGCTGTAACTCGCGCCACAATTATAAATGAATTATACACAGAATATTAATGCGATAGAAATAGGGAAAGTAGTTCGGCTTGTCAACTGAAATTCTACAGTAATTGAACAGGCCTAAGTGGACTTTTGACAACAAGAAGAGAATCATATAGTGCTTATATGTCTATAATCTCTATAGTGTAAAGAGTTTGTTGTGTGAAATGATTACTGGAAGAACAGTATACGACTGCGGTAACTCGCGCCACAATTATAAATGAATTATACACAGAATATTAATGCGATAGAAATAGGGAAAGGTAGTTCGGCTTGTCAACTGAAATTCTACAGTAATAGAACAGGCCTAAGTGGACTTTTGACAACAAGAAGAGAATCATATAGTGCTTATATGTCTATAATCTCTATAGTGTAAAGAGTTTGTTGTACGTACGTTTAACCAGTTCGAATATATGTATACATATAAATATACATTATTTTGAAAACAAGTGGAATGTGTGCTTATTGTTTATTTGTCGTTGAACGTATCACCAACAAGTCACAGACACCTACTGTAGAAAAATCCTTAGCCCAACAACAACACAGTATATGTTTATACCCTTAAGAAGTATAAGTAAAAGCCTTTATTTGACAATTGACAAACATCACTTAACACTTCTTTGTTTGTTGTTGTGCGCAAACTACATAATGAGCTATCTGTGCTCTGACCACCACGGGTATTGAAACTCGGTTTTTAACGTTATAAGCCTACAGACTTTGTCAAAATTTGTAAGCCAAATCTTCTAACTAAATTTATTTCTATACAAAACAACTACTTTTCCAAAAGTGGCTGCACACGGTCTGGGAGCCTTGTTATTTTGGACAACCACATCTCATTCTAATTTTACTTTGAAAATAATCCTTTATGTGAGACTCATGAATATAAATCAAATATGGTAGAAGGCAGGGTTTCCCAACCTTTTCTTCCCCTGTACCCCCTGGGCACCCTCAAAGCACTAATGGAGGGAGGAGAGCTTGCCAGTTGGCTGATCCCTAGTTTATCAGCTGATTTGTAACAAAGGTGTTCTATATTGCTTATGTTCTACATTACTTATTGAGTTATAATGTAGCACAACAATAACATCACAACGTTCACCATGATCACAACTTTTTGTCTAAAGAGCGTATATTTATGTGAGCCACTTTGCTCTCTTTGTCTGACTGTACATTAAAACACCATGTAAAGTGTAAACCATGGTTATACTCTCAGACCCCTATGTACCCCCTGAGAAGTGCAAATGTACCCCAGGTTTGGGAATGTCTGGTAGAAGGAATATTCCTACGTCTGTGGAGGAATCTTTTTCCTCAATGACCTTTACCACGAGGATTTGTTTGTTTCAGAATTTCGTGTAAGGTTACTCAAAGGCTGAGAATACAATAAAATAAACGAAATACAATTAAATTACAAGTTTAAGATTATGAAACGTACATAGTTAACTTTACTGAGTAGCATACATCTTTCTTTATATTTATGTTATTACGAAAAATAATAAGTTAGTTTTAGAAAGGACTCTTAATCTTATGTAGTCACTTTTAAATTTCATTCTCTGTTCCCTCGTGAGATAAAGACAGTGGCGCCTTCTATCCCTTCCAAATCCCGCAGCAGACGATCGTTTCGATATTCGAAGGACTGAAGCCGCTTCCGTTTGTCTATCGTAATCGATTATACTATAGTGCCAAGTTATATATATATATATACTGGTGACGCATTATTTGATCCAGCTCGGCGTTATGTGTGTGTGCAGCCCTTAAACGTCTACATATTTTTAACTCAGGTCAGTTTTATTGTTCAGTATTATGCATTATTCAACGTACGTTTAAAAACATTGTTCGTTTAATCATCACGTCCTTCGAACAGACAATGAATGTATTTATTATTCACTTCTTGTTTCTAATCTTCACGAGAACTTAGTAAGTTAGAGCAGGTTTAGTTATGTCAGGCTTAGTGTTTAATAACAACGTTATTCTTTTATCATTTACAATATATTTTTAGTTTAAAATACGTTGTTCCGGATTATAGTCTCCTATAGAAAATGTTTTAAATTTAAGCCACTGACATTTCAGTTTAAAATAACATATTCTTTAGGTTTTGTTTGTTATAGATTTCGCGCAAAGCTACACGAGGGCTATCTGCGCTAGCCGTCCCTAATTCAGCAGTGTAAGACTAGAGGGAAGGCAGCTAGTCATCACCACTTGGGCTACTCTTTTACCAACGAATAGTGGGATTGACCGTTACATTATAACGCCCCCACAGCTGAAAGGGCGAGTATGTTTGGTGTGATGGGGATTCGAACCCGCGACCCCCACATTGCGAGTCGAGCGCCTTAACCACTTGGCCATGCCGGGCCTGGTTTTGTTATTAACTACTGAGGTAAGGCTATAATTATTGAGCCACAAAATCACTTATTAATTTTCGTACTGGCATCTAATTCGTCCATTAATATTTATTGTTTACAAATTATGCGCTTTAACGTGTAATTTACGTTTTTCCATTATGTACGGACAACAAGGGTACATTCGGTACTTTCAATTTCTTTAACATATAAAACTAAGGGAAATAAAGCACTTAATGAAACCGCTATCAGTTAAAAACCTACTGAGGCAGCTGATTAACGTGAACGAAAAATAACGCAACGTTTGGTTTATGCATTCCCGAGAATTTGGTATACACGTTATTATGCTATTACAGTTGGTGCTCAAAATGGGGTAAAAAATTAGAGGAACAAAGCAGCAGCTGTCATTCTTTCTGCTGCGCCGTGCATACTACAGATATAGGATACCCTAACTCAAGGGTTCACCAACTGGGAGTATGGGGGTCGTAGCAAATACGCGATACTGTTAAGGTATTCATTATCTATGGGTTCAATGGGATGTTACTTGTTATTTGGACGAACAAACAAACAGTAGACGGGTGCTTGAAGATTGTGGAGTTGCTAATGTTACTCCTATGCTATTAAGGGGTGATAAGAATTTCACTAGAAATAATAGGCCAGTTAGCATTATTTCCGTTGTGAGAAAAAATCTAGAGAGTCTGGTGAAAGAAGATTCACTAAATTATTTAGTGAAATATCATAAAAGAAAGCGAACACACGTGCACGTCTGCCTGACATAAGATTAGCTTGGTATTGAAGATCGGGTGATGTTACCTGCGAAAACCTCCCTTGATGTAAGTTCCTTGTATGTTAATTTTGAATGTCAAAATTTTATCATGCAGCAGATAAAGCCTTTCCTATACCCCTCCCTCCCTTCATTCAATGATATCGTCTATCTCTCTCCTGGATTGTGGGTTATACCAAAGTGAAGGGGTGGATCAGAGGTTGGTATGAGCTAGTAATTAATCTTTCATATATAATGATGTTTTCCACAAAGTAAGTAATATGGAATTACCACACTTGGATATACATCTGACAAAAAAAAAGTGTAATATTATCAGAATTCTGTCTGTCCTTTGTGGAATATAGTTGTCCACCAACTAACTCCAACAGCCACAGAGAGTTGTTAAAGTCTTGTGAGACCAGCCAGTGTGTTGTGACATTGTCAGTTAAGATACATTAATGGGAAGATATTTAAATACCTGATTTTCACTTGTGTTAGCTTAATTTTTCTTTCCCTCTCTCTGTTGGCCCGGCATGGCCAGGTGGTTAGGGCGCTCGACTCGCAATCTGCGGGTCGCGGGTTCGAATCCCCATCTCACGAAACATGCTCGCCCTTTCAGCCGTGGGGTCGTTATAATGTGATGGTCAATCCAACTATTCGTTGGTAAAAGAGTAGCCCAAGAGTTGGCGGTGGGTGGTGATGACTAGCTGCCTTCCCTCTAGTCTTACACTGCTAAATTAGGAACGGCTAGCGCAGATAGCCCTCGTGTAGCTTTGCGCGAAATTCAAAACAAACAAACAAATCTCTCTCTCTCTGTTCATTTTATTCTTCTGCACAAATTGTGTTCGAACCTCAAGATTGTGGACTTCTGACTTGCCTATTATTTATAGCTTTACTTGTAAGGACCATGCTACTTTCTTCGTAGTTTCTCAACTTTCTCAAAAAAGCCTTTAACATTTTATTACTATTTATTTTGAAAGACTGTAACATTTGAGTTTGTTAATTCGATCACTTCTTTTAATGAATGTTATTGCCACCTGCTGCTTTAAATTCTAAAAACTTAATATTTTAGTCTCCTGTCTTTTCTGTAAATTTATAATGTTTGAGTACCAATCATTACATGAAATGTAAACAGCCAGGATATCAATCTCATTAATTACCCCCCCGAGTATGTGAAAATAAAATAAAACCAAAAATCATTTTTTTTTTATTTTTCTTATATCATCCATATGAATTTGGTTACTTAATGTTCAGCCTGTTAGGCCGATGCACTATCTCCACATAAATATATTTTATGTTATTACTGTTCGCTTTGATATTTTTTGGTATCCTAAAGATTCTTTGTGAATTTTATAACTATCCATTTTTGTAAGTTTGTAAATGCTCACGGTATTTATTTTGGGATGGGAATGCTGTGGTTGCATGATGGCTAACTATGAAGTATACTAACTAAAAGCGGCATTTATTCGAGCATCTACAATATAGAAATAGTGCAAGTGAAAAATAAAATGTGTAACAAAACACACAAACTTTGTCACTGAAACTGAACTTTCTAAACTCAGTGCAGCTAATCACAACAGTTCAGAATTTGAGATAAAACTGAACTATACAACTTCTTTTTACTTATCTACGAAATCAAACTAAATAAAATGTAAACGAGTTCATGTTACAAATAATTCCCGCTCAAGTAGCAAATAAAATTCAGACAGACAAATAACAAAACAATACCAAAGCACTTTTAAACGTGGATAACGAACAGGTGAGAGTAAACGATACCTGTAATCAAGTTTATCGGGGTAAAAATGACAGCAAGTATTAACATTAAATTAGAGCCAAATTGTTTAAAATGTGTGAATACTATCCGTACCCTGTGACCTATATAAGCGTACTCTCAAACCGAAAATGTATTTCTCATTCAGTTGATTGACATTTATACTTTGTTCGCCTTTATATCACTCGCCTGAAAACTGATAAATAATTACACTATATAGCATGCTTTAACATCAAAACTCACTTAACCACCCAAATATTATTAACGCTACTGGCTATTTTTGTTGTTAGTACAGGATACGTTTAAAGAGATTGCTAATGGTACATAATAATGTACTTTATAGTTACTGTGTTACTTGCATAAATTTAAGATTTGAAATGGACAGGCTAGGCTCCAGTTAAGACAATTTGGCTTATGGAATGAGTTGCTGTCGGTACTAGAGTAAGTCGATACTTTACAAGAGTTTAAAAGTGGAATCGATAATTTATTCATAAATAAAGGGCAATTTAAGTTTTTACTTCATCTCATGGGACAGCTTTGTAGGACCAAATGGCTCCTTGTTGTCCGTATGTTATTTTAAAACTAAGTTTTTACTTCATCTCATGGGAAAGCCTTGAAGGACCAAATGGCTCCTTGTTGTCCGTATGTTATTTTAAAACTAAGTTTTTACTTCATCTCATGGGAAAGCCTTGAAGGACCAAATGGCTTGTTGTCCGTATGTTATTTTAAAATGTGAATAACAAATCCAAAAAGAAAACTAATAGGTGTCTGTATAGGGCAATATAACATATATTTATTCACCAAAACTTTATGTAGCTTATATTGCATAACTATTATGATTCAAACTTAATGGTTTAAGCCAATTATGAATCTCCTGTATTTGATCCGTCAGCGAATTAGTTTTTTTTATTCTAAGGTCTTGTACGTTATTATCATCTGTAAGTACTCACTTAATGATTAACTAGTACATCCTTTATTTTTCAAATTATGGCGTACAATCATATGGAAATTTCTAGAATTTCTATCAATCTCAGAAAATACATTATAATACTCCGAATATGACAATAGAAAGTGCTAGAAAACTCGATTATTTACATTTGTAAATTGCACTATAACTATAGTGTTTCTCAGATATTCTACATATGATTGCAAGTCCAAAAATACATGTTTACTCTGATTATTCAAATATTTTATCAAATATGAAACGCGATTTTGTTAACGGGAGAAGTCGCTAAAGTTTCCGCCATCGTGGTAACGTTTTATTATCAGTTCCTATCCACGAAATTCGGGTAAACATATCACTGTGAAACGATTACGTTCTATGATAAAAAAAATACTTTGCGGACATTTTTGTTAAAGACTAATGCAACCAAAACAACCCATAATTTAAAGAAATTATTTAAGCTTATTATCAGGAATTCTACAAAACACCTTCCCATTTCTTGTAGCTCGAGCTAATCTTCTAAAAAAAGACACACACAAAAGAGTTTTGCGTGATGGTAAACGAACGTGACTGGGCGTGCGTGTTTAAACAATGACACGCACGCATATACACCTGACAGGACACTGTTGACTTACAGTTTTGGTATAAATGAAAAAAACCTAGTAACGGCATACACTTATATACACGTTACACATGATAAGCCTGTGGAGTTAAGTCTTTCAAGGCCATCGTCGACTACAATTAACAAGCACTATAATAGAGCTAGTTAGGCCACGTGCTGGTTAAAGATGACTAAATTTACTCTACCTGACATGATTCCAGGGTCATGAAGAATTTGAAAAACCACTCCTTGCTTTCAGTTTGATAATATAGTTTATTATATATATATATATATATGGATGACGATTTTTCAACTAATATAATAGAGCTTGAAAACTTGTGGGAGACTAACAGTGTTTAACCCAACAATAGTAGGACGAAACTGTGCAAGGTAAGAGCGATATTTTCACAAATATTGATCTGAAACCATTGACATTTTGAGAAGAATGTTTCGTAGTCATAGAATAGGTTCTAATTTGTTGATTCTTGTGCATCCATTTAGAGTCATACAAAAAAGACATTCTAGTCTTGGCGTTTCTTACATTCTGGTAACTATTGAAGTCGTATCTAGATTTGTGCAAAGTATAGACAATAAACTATTTCAACACTTAGAATAATATTTCAATTTCTTAAAATACATATAATATACTAGGTTGAAACGTAAATATAATATGTATGTATATGTTGGTATATATATACACACAGTTAGTTCTCCGATGGGACAATTGTTTAATTCCATGTCGTGAACATAACAGATAGCCCAGTGTGGCTTTACTATAAAACGAACACACACACACACACACAGAGCTAATTTTGCAATAATGTTTGTTTGCACAAGTACGTCATATATTACTAATGTTGAATGCATATGTGGCCTTGATATAAAACAAACACGCGTACATAGTTCAATTTCCATTACTGTTTGTTTGCACAAGTACGTCATATGTTAGAAATGCTGAATGTATATGTAACTTTATGAACAAGAAGGCTGAAACCCAGAACGTACATGATCTTTTTTATTTTCCTTGTTCTTAGTATAGGTATGCTGGAAATGGTAACTACAGTTGGTGAATTACAGCTTATAGGTATGCTGGAAATGGTAACTACAGTTTGTGAATTACAGTTTATAGACATGCTGGAAATTGTAACTACAGTTTGTGAATTACAGTTTACATACATGCTGGAAATAGTAACTACAATTGGTGAATTACAGCTTATAGGTATGCTGGAAATGGTAACCACAGTTTGTGAATTACAGTTTATAGACATGCTGGAAATGGTAACTACAGTTGGTGAATTACAGTTTATATACATGCTGGAAATAGTAACTACAGTTGGTGAATTACAGTTTAAAGGTATGTTGGAAATGGTAACTACAGTTGGTGAATTACAGCTTATAAGTATGTTGGAAATGGTAACTACAGTTGGTGAATTACAGTTTATAGGTGTGTTGGAAATGGTAACTACAGTTGGTGAATTACAGTTTAGAGGTATGTTAGAAGTGGTAACTACAGTTGGTGAATTACAGCTTATAGGTGTGTTGGAAATGGTAACTATAGTTGGTGAATTACAGTTTAGAGGTGTGTTAGAAGTGGTAACTACAGTTGGCGAATTACAGTTTAGAGGTATGTTAGAGGTGGTAACTACAGTTGGTGAATTATAGTTTATTTTGCAGTTACATATGCTTAATCACACACAAAATACAGAAGCGGTACTTAGGTCCCACTAAATCCACTGGATATAGGTTTTTCTCACAATATTAACATTGATTGAAATCCCACTCTCCCCTCAATGGCACAGCGGGAGGTCTCAAAACTTATAACGCTAAAAACCGGTTTTCGATACCCATTGTGGGCACAGCACAGATAGCCTATTGTGTAGCTTTGTATTTATCTATAAACAATCAAACAGTGATTTAAATCTTTGTGTTACATTATGGTTTTAATTCGTTATTCAGATTCTTCATGTTTTTTTTTGTTGTTTGGCAGGAACATTCCGTATGTACAATTGGTCAGATTCTTTAACGATTACTTTGTGTTTCAACGTTAAGCTTGATAGTTTAAGCTTATAACACTAGAATTCAGGGATCGATCCTTATGATGGTCACGTCACAGAAAGCCCATTGTGCAGTATTGCACTTAATAACAAACAACTAGACTAGGTAAAATATTGTTTCCTTTTTTTCACATACATCTTGAAACCGATACGCCAGAAACCTTTTTCATTTTGTTAGTTAGGCCTTTTAAAGGATTTTATGGGGTCAATAGTAAAACAACCCATAAATGTATATTTAGGATCCTGTGCTCTCATATTTACAGCAGCCAAAATGCAAATAGCCACAAATATAAATTTTCATGCGTCCAACACATTGACATAAAAAAAATTGATTTTCTCATTTCGGGTATTTTTAGGGGGATCAGAACCCATAAAAAAGCATAATTTTGGAGTTTTGTTCAATTACTCGGCCATATTTTGACCAATTTACATGGAATTTGGTACAAATATATTTTTTACAGATCCTATACATATACATACAAAGATGGAAGATTTTACCTTTTCTTAATAATTGTCAAGATGCCACAAAAAGCATAATGTTAGAGTTTTTTGACAATTACTCCGCCGTATTTCAGCCAATTTGTACAAAGATACTTTTTTTTTACAGGTTACAAACGGAGATACAGACAATTTTGGAATTTTTGTCTTTTGCTCAGTTTTTCAGCGGGGAAAGCCCAATTTGAGGTTTTCGTGAACTATTCAACCAACTTACATGTGATTTGGTAAAGGCAGTGATATGGACAGTTCCCAAATTTTCTGTGTTTTTCACGACCTTTCTGTTGGGATTGCGTGGCGGAGACATGTTGCATTCGCCCGCAAATGTTAGCCTCTTTCATTTCAAATTATTTACGATTCACGAAGCATTAGTTCTACTGTACTAACTAATATCAACAAAACAGTAAGCTAGCTAGCGTTGTCTTACAAATATTCTTGACTGTGGATAAGCCTCAGCAACAACTTTGAAGACATTATGCACGTGTGTCAACTGTAGGCCCTAGTATGGCCTGATGGTTAGGGCGCTCGACTCGCAAACTGGAAGATTGCAGGTTCGTTCGAATTATGCACGTGTATCAACTGTAGGCCCTCGTATGGCCTGATGGCTAGGGCGCTCGACTCGCAAACTGGAAGATGCAGGTTCGTTCGAATTATGCACGTATATCAACTGTAGATCCTGGTATAGCCTGATGGCTAGGGCGCTCGACTCGCAAACTGGAAGATGCAGGTTCGTTCGAATTATGCACGTGTATCAACTGTAGGCCCTCGTATGGTCTGATGGCCAGGGCGCTCGACTCGCAAACTGCAGGATGCGAATTCGTTCGAATTCTCTTTGCTGAACATGCTTTCCTTTTCAGCCGTAGAGGCATTATAATATGACGGTTAATCCAACTATAAGAGTAGCCCAATAGTTGGCGGTGGGTGGCGTTGACTAACTGTCTTCCCTCTAGTTTTTCATTGCTAAATTAGGAGCGCTACCTGGAGAGGAGATGAGTACAACCGGGTACATCTGCCCCAGAACTACCGATGATGCATGAGCATCTAATGCACCCCAACGATCGTAAGCGGCCTTGGGACTAAAAAATAAAACATATACTACAGGCAAGTCTCTTCGTGGCCATGTTAAGTCTTTATATTTAAGTACCAGCTGCAGAGTTATTTATAACCATCAAGTGTCTTGAAGTGGAGTGTAAAGATTTGAATCTGACTGTCGAAGAGTGTTAATTCTCTCTGTTTTGACATTTTAATGACAACACCACACTGTATTAGCTGTACTGGACAATGATTTTTAAAAACAATAACACTAAAAATCCATATATACCTACATGTAACTGCATAAAAAACACAGAATGTGAAAATCTGAAATTTTTGGCAATGATTACTGGTACACAAACTAAAGGCAATCATAAGTGACGATATTGCACCATTTTGTATATAGAATAAACATTTTGAACAACTTAAAGAAATATATATTGCACTTAATTGTTTGTAACACTGTGTTGTTTTTCTCTTGAAACTTAAAATAAATTAAACGAGTAGCATTTCGAGATTAAGAATAAAGTGAATAAAATTCGGGGTTCGATTCTCCGCGACGGAAACAGCAGATAGTCCAATGTGGCTTTGCTCTAAAACAAACTACAATTAGCAACTTTACATTTTGTACATGAACACTAACATTGGCATGGTAAATTGTACTGACGAGTTACCTTTGTCTTTAAACTTCGATAAGTGCTAATAAAAGCGATGATAACTTTATTAGATATATATTGTGACGTCACTGTGTCATGTTATATTCTTATCGTGTATCAAGATGATATGTTGTTGATAAGCAATGTAATATAGTGTTAGATGAATTTCTCACATTACGGTCAACGATTCATAAGTAGAAACTAATAACACACTAAAAAGTAACATGATTTTATAAAAATCTTACAATGACAATATTTTTAAAATTTGAAACCGTGAAGGTCTATTATAGAAAGTCAAGAGTAACCATTTGGAGACGGTAGTTCAATTACATCCCACATTACTTCAGTTTGTAGCTTTGTATGCCCATCTAACTTCTTTCATAGTTCTGGAGCTAGCAGGACCAAACTTGACAAGCGGACTTGAGATGGATGGTTTTATCTATATGACATAATACCATGTAAAGGGGTATAAAACGCCCCCGGAAGTTCTTCCAGACATAATGTGGATCTAAGAGTTTTGTGTCCCCCCCCCCTCTCCGGGATACTGGTGCCGCCATGTTTACACCCACACTAACATAGTATACGTGCTTAGGTACCACTGGCGGATGTTCTAAAGTTTTTTCTTGTCGGGGTAGAGCCCTAACTTGTGGTAGCTATAGAAGTAATTGGGAATAATGGAGTATATTGAGATTTCTGTGAATCACAAGAGAGTCTTTCAACACCGCAGTATAACGCGGGTATTTTATGTTAGTAACATAAAAAGGTTCAATACTTGAAGGTGATATGCATTTAGTATACCACAAGAGGAAAAAATTAGTACCACAAGATGGTAAAAATTAATACTGTGTTGATTTGTTATAATGTGACGGTCAATCCCACTATTCATTGGTAAAATAGCAGCTAGCCCAAGAGTTAGCGGTGGGTGGTATTGACTAGCTGCCTTCCCTCTTGTCTATCACTACTAAATTAGAGACGGCTAGCTCAGATAACCCCTGTGTGGCTAGCTTTGCGCTAAATTCCAAACAAACCAAATCTACTCAGTTTTCAGTAGTTTTAATGTAAATTTTACAGTTCGCCGTAACATGTAAAAACGGTGCTCAGATATAATTTACTGTAAATGGCAGTATATTTTACTCACAAAATGTTAATTCAACTTATATTAAATTCTTTTAACTGTGATTTTTATAGGAGAGTAAATGTAATTACTTTAGCTGTATAAATATAATTTATCATAATTGCACGCTTACAAATATTTGTGCCAACTTTGAGCTTCAAATTAAAATTTACAACAGGCTCCTTTTAGTTTGTATAATCTTATCATAGTTTAGGTTGATATGAAGCACAAAGCTACATAAGGGCTATCTGTGCTGTACCAACCAAGGGTATTTAAACCCGATTTTTAGCGTTATAAGCCTTCAGACTTACTACGAAAGAGAAGAAAGCAAATGAACATGTGTTTTATACCTAGAATTGATATTGAATTCCTATCAAATAAATTGCAGAATTCACAATACCCAAATAAGTTGTAGCCCAAAGGGCAGAGATGCATAACATACCTTTCATAAGTAAAAACAACAAACAAACTCTTATGTTCAGGTGTTATGGGAACAAATGCAATCGAATTGATTTCATAAATTATAATGTTTGAGAAAATGTTTTCTAATAAACATGAATTGTATACAAGAAAGTGTCATCTGAGCTTACTGGACTTTCTAGAGTATTACATACAATAGAATTGCCAGTGATGAGACCTGATGGTCACAGACTCTGTTCACTCTCGTGATCTGTGACATTATATTTTCTCAATTTTCTTCCAACCTTTGATCTACCTACTGGATTTGTTTTTACAAAATAACTGCAAGACAGAATTCTACATAAGTATTGTGGCACACTAATTATTAAATTCTAAAGATCATGAATTAAGAATATTTTACTTATAAAGGCAAAAAAAAAATGTCAGCATTCTATAGACATTTTTGTGTCAGCAACTTTTTTTTTTTATCCAAACACCAGTCATTCAGTCATGCTGGGTAATATTGACTCATATCTAAACAAAGCAAGATAATCAAAGATAAGAAAAAAAATTAAAAACATATTCCAAACTTCTAATGACTTCCTCTCCTACTTAGGAAACATAGAAATAGTGCAAATATAAAATGTACATGAATACCTAACACATATTATTATTACGAATACAAGCTTCGACAAAAATATAAAGTTTGTATACATTCCAGTACTATACTATACTATACTATAGAGTATTTTGTGGGATATTCCAATCTAAAAATGTAATATATATATAGCAAAGAATATGGCCACAGCACTATGAATACTATAAATATTGTCTATTTTGTCATTTAAATGGTTTTGTCCACTATCAACACAAAGAATTAGCACAATAAATAGATGACTATATGGAAACATAGACTGTTATTATACAGAGGAATGAATATATATATATATATGTTATATATGAACATATAATATAATATATGTTATATTAAAATGATTTTGAAAATGCAAGTCAGCAAGTCACGTGATAAACACAGTCAATATAAATTCATGATGGAACGGGATGTATCAGAGCTACATTTTGACATTCTTTGGCTTTCGAAGATAGTGTGATGCCGCCGAAAGTTGACCACTTTTGGAAAGGGTACGTCACACCACTTTTTTATGCAAAAGATTCATATACTCTGGTCGTAAAGGTGTGTTCAGATCGGGGATTTAAAATTTCGAAGACGGGGAGATCCCTTATACTTAATAATATTTGCAAATAAACTTCAGGCACCAAGATCATCCAGAAAAAGACCCGCAACAAGTCATTCCCCAACCGTAGTAGGCAAAGTGCGACGTCTTATAACACGTAAGAAATCACGAATGCCAAAGCCAGAAGTCAGAGACCAAAACCGTCCTCGTGACCCAGTCAACAGCACGCAACATAATATCAAGAAGGATCTCCATTTGGGTAAGAAACACAAGTTACATATACACAGTTTGCTTCCACAACATACCTGTTCAACCGTCATATACATCAAGAAGCTCGAGAATGAATCGGGTATTCATACTATTTTATACAAAGAAATGCCAGTAAAGTCACTTGACGTAGCACCTATGGATTTCTGTGCGATTGGACTGTTGAAACCGGCGCTGTGAAACCGACGTCCTCATACAATAGGTAGCTTATGAAAGGAAGCAGGGAAAAGTGATGTACTTTGGACATGACAGCCTTACAACGGAGCATTTTGAGATTAGAAACTACGCTAAAGGTCTATTGTCAAAATGCACGGTTCTCTGATACAGTGTGGTCAGACGCGATAACGTGGACTGTAACAACGCGGTGTGCTTCCAAAATTTTAAAATAACGAAATCAATCCTCTTTTGTTCATTAAATAAAAAATTTTCGTTGAAATAAAAAACTGGGTTTCGTGATGAAGTCGAGGATGTGTTGAAGTCGCTTAAAATACCTATAACTTTGTTGTTGTAGGTGGCAACTTCCATAATAACAAAACATTTGCCTTTGTCCAAGATTTTGTTTACCTGTTCTTTGTTTTCTTAATTATCCGAAGAACATTTCTATATTCTGGTGTAGTATTGGGGGTTTTGAGCATAGCTTCTGTTAATGCTATTGGAGAAGTTTTAGACGAGCTATACTACTTTTATGACCATCAGAAACTTTGGATGGTTGTGTTCTAGGGATGTCAAACGGACATTTAAATTCAAATTGACCGTCTCTTTTCGAGATATCACTGATAGATTGTGTTTAGGTAGTCTGTTTTATTATTTCGCTGTGGTCGGTATTTGTGATTTAGTTTTCTAGATTCTTATAATCTATGTAGGCAGACCACTTAAGTCAGCACTTCATCATATGCATTTATGAAATATGTATGACGTATTCATGTTTAATAAAGAAATAGAAGTATGGGTTATCATTGTAGTGAAAAGATATCTCAGTATTTAGGTGAGAGTGAGCTATTGATGCTGTGTAGTCCAGTGAGGACCATAAGCAAAGCCAGAAGTTCCCAGTTATTTACAGATATAACACCGAGGACACACATTAAACAGTATTTAGGTGAAAGTGAGCTATTGATGATCTACCTAATTCTGTGTAGTCTAGTGAGGACCATAAGCAAAGCCAGAAGTTCCCAGTTATTTACAGATATAACACTGAGGACACACAATTAAACAGTATTTAGGTGAGAGTGAGCTATTGATGCTGTGTAGTCCAGTGAGGACCATAAGCAAAGCCAGAAGTTCCCAGTTATTTACAGATATAACACTGAGGACACACATTAAACAGTATTTAGGTGAAAGTGAGCTATTGATGATCAACCTAATGCTGTGTAGTCCAGTGAGGACCATAAGCAAAGCCAGAAGTTCCCAGTTATTTACAAATATAACACTGACGACACACATTTAAACAGTATTTAGGTGAGAGTGAGCTATTGATGATCAACCTAATGCTGTGTAGTCTAGTGAGGACCATAAGCAAAGCCAGAAGTTCCCAGTTATTTACAGATATAACACTGAGGACACACATTAAACAGTATTTAGGTGAAAGTGAGCTATTGATGATCAACCTAATGCTGTGTAGTCCAGTGAGGACCATAAGCAAAGCCAGAGGTTCCCAGTTATTTACAAATATAACATTGACGACACACATTTAAACAGTATGACAGACTCGACCGATAATAACATATGACTAAGAGACGATTATGGTGACTTGGACAGCTAAACACAATTGACTGTAGGCACAACTCGGATATTTCTCTCTCTGTTGGACTGACACTTCGTCTAACTGTTGTCAGTGAAAGCTGGAAACAAGTGAGACGGAGAATACGATATACGGGTAACACAGAGCAAATAACTAAATGTCGATTTATAGCCCACACTGTCTGATTGCGAATTTTTATAGATACTTCAGATAGAGTAGCCATCGTTGAAACTAACTATAAGGAGTGCAAACAGGAGATGGCGATTCTAGGTGACAGTCAGGCAGAAATTTTATAGCTATACATTTTATTTAGAAAATAATTAGTTTGAGATAAAGTATGCAGCAGCAACAGCCCGCCAGAGTTTAGGACCATTAGAGTGGAAGAGGGTCATAGAAGTGTCACGACCCAAATTCCTTCAGATATTGAAGGAGAGGGTTTGTTTGTTTGTTTTGAATTTCGCGCAAAGCTACACGAGGGCTATCTGCGCTAGCCGTCCCTAATTTAGCAGTGTAAGACTAGGGGGAAGGCAGCTAGTCATCACCACTTGGGCTACTCTTTTACCAACGAATAGTGGGATTGACCGTCACATTATAACGCCCCCACGGCTGAAAGGGCGAGCATGTTTGGTGTGACGGGGATTCGAACCCGCGACCTTCAGATTGCGAGTCGAGCGCCTTAACCACCTGGCCATGCCAGGCCGAAGGAGAGGGAGTTATATTAATATAATCAACTGATAATTATTAATTAACACGTTTTCGACCTTGTAAAGTGTGCAGAATGTCGCTCTAAAAAGAAATCTAGCGAACTGCACCAAAACCGTGAATGGTCTTAGTATAGCCAGCGGAGAGAAAAGGAAGGAACAACTATAAGAAATATTAAAAATGTTTACTTGTATACATGTGCTATTATATTATGACACATTTTCTAATATTTGCATTGAATATATATGCATGCATTTATGCAACTTGAAAAAAATATATGGCTATCTATATATACGATTTTACAACTTAGAAAAAACAACCTATAAAGTATATAGATAGATATAAATACTGGCCAATATGCATTGCATACGCATGCATGTTTAAAACTCGTGCGGTTACAAAATCCAGTCCATGCACCATTCCAGTATAGTTCATTAGTCTTTCCAATCCAGTGTTTACAGACTCCTCATATAGCTACAGGATATAAATATACTAGCTATATATATATTTTACAAGCATGTACATAACATGTGGTATGTTGATCACAATGCATCATAGTGATCATACATGCAGTATTCACATTGTGTCAATGATATCGGGAGCAATAGCCATCCAAACTTCGTGAAGCCATTTCAAAGGTTGTCATTGTTTCCCGACAGAGCATCATACACCAACTACGTATTTCATTAAATTGTTTCAAATAGGACATTATTGCTATTATACACATTTATGTCTATGATGGACATAAAAAAAATTAAGAAACAAGATTATTAAAACTTGTTAATTTAAAAAGGAGAATAGGAATAGTAAAAAATATATAGAAACAAGGTAGTTAGCTTACAAGATAGTAAGATAATAAGCTTACGGTTTGAACACAAAATATATAATAAATTGGGAACTTAAAAATCTGAAAATAGGAACAGTAAACAAGGTAAAAGCCTACAAGGCTGGAGATACTGCAGACATTATTTATTCAAGCTACAAATTCCTATTTTGACTCCACCAAATGTAATTCTAGTTAACAGCATGGAATCAAAATAGAGATTTGTA
This sequence comes from Limulus polyphemus, assembly GCF_000517525.1. Classification (NCBI taxonomy): domain Eukaryota; kingdom Metazoa; phylum Arthropoda; class Merostomata; order Xiphosura; family Limulidae; genus Limulus; species Limulus polyphemus. The sequence continues at coordinate 1,826,351 of NW_013665611.1, forward strand.
GCTTGAGTAAATAACGTCTACAGTATCTCTAGCTTTGTATCTTTACCTTGTTTACTATCCCTATTTGCAAGTTTTTAAATTCCCAATATTTTATTTATCTTATGTCTCAAACCGTAAGTTTGTTTGTTTACTTTTTTGCGACTGCATTTGCACTTTAAGCTAGCTATCTTGTTTCTGTATTTTTTACGATCCCTATTCCCCTTTTTTAAATTAACAATTTTAAATAAAATTGTATGTGCTACGATTCCAAACCCTCATAGATATGAATTACATGTTGTTGTTGTTGTTGTTTGGTTTTTTTATTTTTTATTTTGCACTGTTATGTTTTTAAACACTCTAATAATGGTCAATAGATGGCAGGTCATGTAAAATAGAAACGTAAAGAAGAAATTAATTTTCGAAATGCGTTATGTTACATAGTGCATTTTCTTGGTGCTCTGTATCATTAACAAAATCTAATTAACCTCGTAATAAGATTACTATATTCTAGATACATATTTTAGATCAAATAAAAGTATAAAATACTTAAATTAATTAAAAGTTTAGTATAACAGAAATATTCGCCATACTTAGACTTTATTAGTGAGTAATTAGTGTAATTATGTTTTCATTAAACTATTTAAAGCCATTAGTGATTCAGTCTGAGCTTCCATGTCCTCCCATGCGTGTTTGTCTTGTAAAAAGCATAGACACACGTGTGATGTTCTGAGTAAAAGTACTTTAGTATTGATTTTTGTTTTCAATAAAAGTGTCTATCAAAATAGCTTTCCCAGCGAGCTTTGTCAGTCCATCATTTCCGAAGTGCCTCTCTAGGTTATGTGGATAGCAGCATTACCTTGGTAACTAGGAGCTGTGATGGACTGACAAAGGCAGCATTACCTTGGTAACCAGGAGCTATTTTTTTTTATATGTGCGAAAGCTTTCTGTTTTGTTTTAATAGTTTGTTTAAAGTAAGTGTTGCCATCTACAGAGTAATTAATTGATTTGTTATTTAAATGATGCACTTTTGGGGACTTTTTCATGCTCTAAATGCACGATATATATATATATATATAATTATTTTTTAGATATTTTTTAACTATTAAAACAATGAAAATTTATTATATCTTCATTTTATGGCTTGTGATTTTATAGTAATTAAAACTGCAAGGCGACTGTAATTAGGATTAGGATACGAAGGTTCAAACACGAATGAACT
>NW_013665611.1:1828262-1837040 GCF_000517525.1 Limulus polyphemus
CTGTGTATTGACAGATGTGTTTCGCTCTTCGATTACGATCTGATAAATCTTAATGAAAGTGTAAATTGCCAGAGAAGTGGAACGCACGAAATACAACTTGATACAAATTACTAAGGAGAAGAGAGAGAGAGAAAATTAAAAAAGGAAAAAGTGCAATGAAAAATAGAGCTGATAACATCAAGCATGGATCGTCGTTTCATTATTTATTTGCGTGAAAGAGCGGCGTAAATAAATTACAGTTCTAGCTGGAGAGATTGGCAAAACATATATATAGTTTCAGTCAACGCTAACCAAGAAACTATTACTATTATACAGCTGCATCCCGTCGTAGGCATTATGAACATTTAAAAAACAAATAACAGTATGCTCATTGTAGCCTGTAGGACGAATAGCAAAGCAACAAAACTACGCTTTGAATCAGGTAATCAGGAAGGTATCAAACATTAGCATCTAAAAAGTTATGCTTAAAAGATACTGAGTTATTCACTGTAAAGATATTCTTACTACTTTGAAATGTCGAAAGAAAACAATAGGCTAAGTTTTCGAATTATTATAACGATTTGCATATGTTCATATAGTGATATGAAAATTTTGGCGCCACGGGCGAAATGCATAGCATGTATAACTTGGGCTCCAATTATTCCACAGTGTGGTGTTATCGCAGATAGACTTGATTGAAAGATATGTCACAGCACTTTCCAGAGAAGGATATTCGTAAAGAGGGGAGATAGACTTATGATTGAAAGATATGTCACAGCACTTTCCAGAGAAGGATATTCGTAAAGAGGGGAGATAGACTTATGATTGAAAGATATGTCACAGCACTTTCCAGTGAAGGATATTCGTAAAGAGGGTGGGGGGGGGCGGTGTTGCACAGCGACTTCACGCTATGGACTTGTAGTCGGGTGGTTATGAAATGCTTTTGTGTGCTTGAGCAACACACTTTATCCTAATTATTTCAATCTATCCAACTGATAGGAGGGAGGTTAACCTGCGATGAATTGACATCTCGTCCAGGGAAAATGTTTCACCATTTTCTTGTGCCAATGAATGCCGGAGTTCAGCACCGGTTCCTAAGTGTAGTATCGACAAATGAGAAGTTTGATCGTTGTCTTTTTATATTCGTAGAGCAAGTTTATTAAACGATATTTTGAAGAAAAAGAAGACGTTCGGTGTTCTTTGTGAAAACATAAAGACTCGCACAACAAAGCCAAACCTCAAGTTAGTGCGTCAAATCTCCTCTTCTGGAGGGCGAAGACTATGATGGTAAATAAGGATCTGAATCTGATGAAGGCTTACAAGCCAAAAGCTCACTAGGTCCTAACCACGTGTCAAAATGAACGATTAATTTATCAAGGAACAATAGACAAAAAAAACTGATAATATCACACACACACTTGTACAAATGACTTAAACTACACTACTTGTAATACAATACTTTCTGACAGCTTCGCTTCAAGATGAAACAGTTTGGTTAAATTTCCAGGAAACTTTAACTTTAATACCACTTGGCAGCTTTGCTTCAAGATAAAATAATTGAGTAAAGGATAAAAAACTATATAAAAGGCCCATCCATACCCTATCGTTTCTTCCAACAACAAAAACTCTAAGTAAAGCCCATCTATACATTATTATTTCTTGTCAACAATAGGTAACGTCTATTTATTTTTGTATCAACAATAGACCTTAGGAAGATCCACCAATACTTCACTGTTTCTTATATACAATAAAAGCTCTGGATAAAGTCACCCGAGCAAGACTGTTTATTATTAACAATAGATACTACAGGCTAGGTCCACCCATAAAACAAAATCCTTCCATATATATTTTTATATCAACAATAGATGCTCTAGATAAGTTCTACCAATACATTATTGCTAGTTATCAACAAAATATACTTTGTCATAAATAGATAGTTTAAGCAGATATCACATTTATATTACTGTCTCTCATCAACAGAAGATACTCTACTGTTTCTGCTGTCTGTTACTACCTAGTATAACAGAAAGAGTTTAAATCAGCTTTTGTTCTATACTATTGACTACTAATAACATATAAAAATGTAAATGAACTACTGCAGTCTGTCACTACCTAATATCAACAATAGAGAGTTTAAATGTTGATCTGCTCACTGTTGTTACCTAATATTATTAATAGAGAGTTTAAATGTTGATCTGCTCTCTGTTGCTACCTGCTATCAAGAATAGAGTGTTTAAATGTTGATCTGCTCTCTGTTGTTACCTAATATCAACAATAGTGTTTAAATGTTGATCTGCTCTCTGTTGCTACCTGCTATCAAGAATAGAGTGTTTAAATGTTGATCTACTCTCTGTTGTTACCTGCTATCAACAATACAAAGTTTAAATGTTGATCTGCTCTCTGTTGCTACCTAATATGAACCATAAAATTTAAATGTTGATCTGCTCTCTGTTACTACCTGCTATCAAGAATAGAGTGTTCAAATGTTGGTCTGTTCTCTATTGCTACCTAATATGAACCATAAAATTTAAATGTTGATCTGCTCTCTGTTGCTACCTAATATCAACAATATAAAGTTTAAATGTTGATCTGCTCTTTGTTGCTACTCGCTATCAACAATAGTGTTTAAATGTTGATCTGTTCTCTGTTGCTACCTAATATTAACCATAAAATTTAAATATTGATCTGCTCTGTGTTGCTACCTAATATCAACAATAGTGTTTAAATGTTGATCTGCTCTTTGTTGCTACCTAATATCAACAATAGTGTTTAAATGTTGATCTGCTCTTTGTTGCTACTCACTATCAACAATAGTGTTTAAATGTTGATGTGCTCTATGTTGCTACCTAATATCAACAACAGAGTTTAAATGTTAATCTGCTCTCACTTGCTACTTGCTATTAACAATATAGAGCTTAAATGTTGATCTGCTCTCTGTTGTTACCTAATATCAACAATAGTGTTTAAATGTTGATCTGCTCTCTGTTGCTACCTAATATGAACCATAAAATTTAAATGTTGATCTGCTCTCTGTTGGTACCTAATATGAACCATAAAATTTAAATGTTGATCTGCTCTCTGCTGCTACCTGCTATCAACAATAGAAAGTTTAAATGTTGATCTTCTCTCTGTTGCTACCTAATATGAGCAATACAGTTTATTTAAGCTTCTGCTGTCTGTCACTTCCTACTATCACCGACATATTTTAAATTTCTAGTATGTTATTACCTACTATCCATAATAGAGCTTATATGAGTATATATATTACAACCTACTCTCTACAAAACTGTTTAAATGAGCTCCTGTTATCTCTTGCATCCTTCTATCAGCTAATAGTTTAACGAATTACTATTACTAACAAAGAATCCACTCGAGTTCCAGGTTTCTTTATTATTTTATAAAGTAAAAAGACTTGGATAAATCTTTATCTTATGTACTTTGAAAAATTAACTGAAAAAAAAAATGCTTGCACCTATATTAAAGCGTACGATAAAGCAACGCATACAAAAGCATCTACATGGAAAATTGTGTTTTAATCAAAATCATGCAAATTTCCGTAGATTGTTTTCCGAAGTTTACCTAGCAATTCCTTTATATTTTATTTCTTAATTTTGGATTCGTGTTTTGGAGCATTAAAGTATTCGTTTTCTTCCCAAATTGAAACATTAAAACAATGGAATATATTTTCGAAGGATCTTTTTTAGCACTGCTGCGAAAGGACAAAAATACCATCTGGCAGTGACAAGGCTTAACGTTGATGTTATATTGGCTTGTGTGGCTAGACGCCGTCAAACAGCAAGAGGGGTGGTTGTAGGTGTTGAAAGAAGATCTACAGTTGTTGTCAAGAAGGAAAAAATACATGCTTGTTTGTGGCTATGAAGGGGAACATTGTTTAACTTAACTGTATATCTGTTTTTACCATTAACTCACTGTGTATATAGTCTTCAAATGCATTCTTTCGCCGCGCTTTTTGTGAATAACGGTGATTATATATTTTTGTAATTATAATTTTGTGCCACGAAGCTTGATAATTCGTGGAAAGGTTCTCTCGGCCGTGTAATAGAGCAGTGATTAATATCTAAACGTTCGAATTTTGTTCTATTTATTTATTGGTAGAATAGGATGCACGAATTTCATGCTTAATAAATTGGAAAGAGACTACAGCGATGCTAATTTTGGCTAACATGGGAATACTTTATTAAATATTATAGTTCCGTTGTTATGTTGATAATGCAGCTTTCATGGATATTAAAATTTGCTCGAAGCGTAAGCGTAAGTAAGGCAGCATCTTTAGAATACTGTCAAACATATTAAAATACTTTAAAATTTCAGGATGACACATAGTCCTGCGAAGCTAGAGTTTTACTTATTTAGAAAAAAATAAGATCGTGTCTGAAGAAAATAAAAATTACAAAATACACAAAGTGTACAGATTCAATTAATATACAGCAGCTTTGGATTGATTACAATCTTAACATCTTCTCATATCTCTGGTCAAGGATAAGTAATATATCCTTTGGAATATATCCAATCCTTTTGAAATTAAGATTGTTTTAGAAAACTGGCGAATAGAGCAATAGATGTAAATATTAAGATAACTGCTCAAAATAAGTTGATGTTTATAATTCCTATCGCTAATTGTTTTGTTCTCTCTTTTAGTTTTTTAAATCTCTTACGGGAATTGTTCGTACTCAAAAACAATAGATTAGAGTTCAAGGTTTATTGCGTGAAATAATGTTATTGTTAAAATGGGGAAAAAAATTTATTCACGTTTATTAGAAACTCTTACCGTGAAAGCTAGTCGCTGTAAACGATATAATATTAACTGGGTTTTAGGGGTTTATCGCAGTATTTATAATATCCATACAAAATCGTTTGTTTTGTTTTGTTTTTGAATTTCGCGCAAAGCTACACGAGGGCTATCTGCGCTAGCCGTCCCTAATTTAGCAGTGTAAGACTAGAGGGAAGGCAGCTAGTCATCACCACCCACCGCCAACTCTTGGGCTACTCTTTTACCAACGAATAGTGGGATTGAACGTCACATTATAACGTCCCCACGGCTGAAAGGGTGAGCATGTTTGGTTTGACGGGGATTCGAACCCGCGACCCTCAGATTGCGAGTCGAGCGCCCTAACCACCTGGCCATGCCGAGACTTACAAAATCGACGAGTCATTTTTTCAAAGGAACTTTTGTTTTTAAAATTTAAATTCCATCACGCGTCGCTACTTTTTTCCATAAGGCCTCAGTTCGTACATAAAATTATATAACTGGTTGCTTTCCACCACTTGACAAATTGATTTTAATATTTATAGAACAGTAGACGACAGGATGAAAAAATAAAATTCAAACGTTTGAATTTCCTTAGGGAAAGAACGCGTTATACATTAGACATAATGATTAAACAGAATTCTACCTATGATGCTCCAGTGACTTATTTTATGGAAGATAGAACTCGTAACCAATAGCAACCCCGATTGAAGGGTAGTATTGTAACTGATTGGTTTCCTGTTACTGATCACTTATAATGTTTGTTTTTTTTTCTATTACTTTTTCAATATTCGCAGAGAAATTAGGTTACTAAGCTGAGTTAAATATACTATCAAGCCGAAAATAATTATTTCTTTGTATTTAGTAGCCTGTTTGAAAAATTCACTTACATGTGTAGTAATTTAAACGCTCATAGTCGATTACAGACTCATAAGTTAGTGAATGTCATAGATATTATTCATAATAGTGTAACAAACTATACACACAAGGGAACAAAACTTAAACAAGCGTGATATACGGAAAATAACATTTTCCTGTGACATCGAGTTCTTAGGATAATATCCATTTTTACTGTTTCGAACAGAACTTCTCGTTAACTGCTAAGGAAAAATTGATTTATGTTCTTACTGAGATCCGGGTTGTTATGCTGATGCATACACTTACAGTGGGTCAACTGTTAAAAAGTCCACTTGGGAGTTCCGTCTAATTGTGTCCATTATAAATCACCGATAATTTATTTGCACGGTAAACATTTCTTTTCTTTTCGTCTTTTTGCTTCTTGTAGGAAAGAAGGAAAACTTAAATGCTCATGATCGCATGTGAGGCAGTAGTTGTACGAATGTCCCGTGAATCTTAGCTTGCTTCTTTTTTTTCATAGAAAATAATCTTTACACGTCTGATTGCTTTGTGGTCATTTTTACCAACTTCTTTGTTTGGTATTCCAAACCTGGCGTGGTATGAATAGAGTTTTATGTGTTTGTGCTTGTAAAGTGTGCATTCGCAAAGCTACACAATGGGCTATATGTGCTCTGCCCACCACGAGTATCGAAAGCCGAATTCTATCGTTGTAAGTCCGTAGACATACCGCTGTGCCACTGGGGGGCCTATTCATTCGCGATGGAAAGTGAGCAATAGATAACGAGTCCTACTTCCCCAAATGTCTTATGCGATTTTTATCCTTATCACTTCGTGATTGGACGTTCAAAGTATTTACTGGAATTATATTTGTATTTAGTGTTCGTGTTGTTCTACAGTGAGAAATATTAGAACATTTGTATTGGAGAAAATAAATGGGATGTTCTAGGATGCTTACAACCATGTTTAATTTTTGTATTTGAAAGGATAACCAATATTCATTCGAATTAAACATTAGTTTTCTGCCAATACGTTGTTGCAATACTGTACATGTGTGGCGTGTGTTTCATGTGTGCACATGCCTTTTATTGAAATATGAGTTAAGCCTTGATTGATTTTTATGTTGACAGGAGTTTGTAGATTTTTGGACACGCTTCTGACTTCGTGGAATGATTGAATCTGTGCTTAGTTGTGTTCCTGAGAATAAATTCCAATTATGAAATTTATTAATAGATATCACTGACGACTGGACAAAGTCAACAGGTCTATTAATTACCATATTTGTGAAAAGAGACATTCAACTATCTGTTGCTGACTTTAGAATGCTACGAAGAAAAAGTTCCAGTGTCAGAGAAGAGGCAGCTCGTGCTTTACATCAGTCCTGATATATTGGTAACTTGGCTTCGCAAAACTGCTTTGTCAACCAAACTCAACAAACAATTTTATCAAGCACCTAACCAGTGTGTGAGAATATCGCCATGTGTTCATCTACCATGTCATCGAAAAGCCCCCCTTGAGGTGGTTTCCTGTACGTGGTGAGGGGACCTCCCAGGGAAGGTTCTGTATTTTCAGTTTAGCTCCTCTGGGATCTGAACTCTTCCCAACTGCATTGGTTTCCAGTGGACCCATTCCCATGCTCGGCAGGTCAGATGTCAAAGCCAAAAGGAATCTTGGATTAAGTTTACAACCAACATCTCTTCTACCACAAGTTCCAATGTCATATGGGACAAGATGTGGAAGGTCAATGGGAGGCATGCTTCCCATCTCCTTTCCATCTTGCTCTCCAATGGTCAGGAAGTTGCTGATGTACAGAGCATCGCCGATACTCTCGGCGAGAGCTTTTCTCATCTTTCCAGCACTTCTGTTTCTTCCCCATCTTCTTAGCCATCAAGTCTCGAACAGAGAGATCGCCTCTTTCCTTTGGGCCAATCATCTCTATACTATTATCGCCCCCTTAAACTAGTGAAACTCGAACTTACTCTTCATTGGTCTGGCAGCACGTCGGTTGGACCTGATGATGTTCACTATGAGATGCTGTGCCATCTCTCTCTCCTGCCTCTCTTGCTCTTCTTCTTGTTGTCTTTAACCGGATCTGGCAGGAGAATGTTTTTTCTGATGCTTGGCACCAGGCTATTTCCTTCCTTTTTCTAAGCCTGGGAAGGATCCCAAGATTGCATCTGTTTATCGCCCAATCACTTTGGCTAGCTGTCTCTGTAAGGTCTTAGAGAGGATGGTTAATATTCGTCTTGTTTGGTTCCTTGAATCAAACAACCTCCTCTCGCCCACTCAATGTGGGTTCCGTCGACAGCACTCCACCATGGACCACCTGATTCGACTTGAGACCTCGATAATGGAAGCCTTTCTCAAGAGAGAACATCTTGTTTCTGTTTTCTTCGACCTTGAGAAGGCTTACGACACTATGTGGAGATACAGCATTTTGTGGGACCTCCAGTCATATGAGTTTTGTGGCCATCTTCCCAATTTTATTCATAACTTTTTATTTGACAGGCGATTCCAAGTCCTTGTGGGTTTGACACTTTCTCATTCTTTTACACAAGAACTTGGAATTCCTCAGAGCTGTGTTTTGATTTTTCGGTATCAAGATCAGTGTTATCACTATACAACTTCCTTCTACTGTTGCAAATTGGCTCTATGTTGACGACTTCCACATCTCATGTTGGTCTTTGAACATGAGGTTTATTGAGCGGCGGCTTCAGACTGCCCCCAATTGCTTGTTGAAGTGGACTACAGCAAATACTTTTACCTTTTCTTTTTCCAGAACCATTTGCATGCATATTTACCACCAATCGGGTTTACACCTCGATTCCTAGCTCTGTCTTGGTGATGTTGTTCTTCCCGTGGTCCCTAAGGCAAAATTATTGGGGCTTAACTTTGACCATAAGCTTACTTTCATTCCACACATCAAACAGCTACGTGTCAAATGTACAAGGGCACTGAACATCCTCCATGTCCTCTCTTCCACCTCTTGGAGAGCAGATCAATGTTCTATGCTAAAGGTCTATCATGCCCTCATTCGATTCAAACTGGACTATGGGTTTCTGGTCTATGATTCTGTCAGGACCTTAGCCTTGAAGATGCTGGACCCCATTCATCACCTGGGGCTTCGGATCTGCATGGGGGCTTTCTGCACTTCTTCAGTCCAGAGTTTGTACACT